>NC_081176.1:7905278-8205278 GCF_012432095.1 Onychostoma macrolepis | reverse complement strand
TTTATAATTTTATTATAATTAGAATCAATTATAATTATCTTTATTATATTTAACATTATTTTATTATTATTATATTTATTTGAATTATTTTGTTCTAATATTATTATTATTGCTGTTATTATCGGAATTATGTGTAAATAGTTATATTTAATACATCATTATGTTATTCTATTTATTTAATTATTTGTAATTTTATTTTATTCTAAATTATTATTATTATTATTATTATGAATGATTTATAATTAGGATTATTATATTTATAATATTGTGTTTAATTATTTGTAGTTATGTTTTATTTTATTCTAAATTATTATTATTATATTTATTTTATTCTAATTTATTGTTATTATTAGAATTATATATAATTAGAATTATTAGATTAGATTATTTTATTTTATTCTAATTGTATTACTGTTATACTTAGAATGGTTTAATTCAATTATTATGTTATTATATGTTTAGATCATTTTAATATTTTAATATTTATTTTTATGTAAAATTAGAAAGATTTATTATAATCTATTCATTTAATTCCAAACAAGGTAGGCAAGATCAACTGTAGACAGAAGACACAATTATAAAACCAACAGCTCAAGCCTGAAGCAGTGACTTTCTCTTGGACTGGAGAAATAGTTTGGGTTCCATTAAAGCTTCTCCGGCTGGATTTTATTAGCGTGTCCCGTGGAGCTGAATGTTCCTGAGCCCATCGTCTCTCAGCAGGGCCGAACATCCAGAAATACCTGCTCTAATGAGGATATCGGGTCCACATTCACAGGCCCGCATCGCTCACCATAATGATAATAGCCACCGAGCTGTTTGCTAAAGAGCAATTTAATGCAAAACACTGTTTAAATGGTTTCATGTTGACTTTGAATAGATGACTTTCAGTGAATTATAGCCAGAGAAAATCCCTCACGAACATGCAGCTCCAACAGGGCAAAAACCCCCCCGAAATGAAGGGTCAGTCCTCATTTACTAACCCTCATGTCATGCCTAAAATGTATGACCTGTAGAATGCAAAATGAGACATTTAGCATAATGTTCAAGCTCCACTTGTCCAGACAATGGATGTAATGGGAGATTTACTAGATTATTTTATTTTATTCAAATGTTATTTTATATATTTATGTTATTTTATTTTTATGTTATTTTAGTATAATTATGTATAATAAGAATATAATTTGTTATTAAATCATTATATACTTGTTATGAATTTGGAAAAATAATTTAAAAAATTGTAAAAAAGTTAATATTTCAATTTAATAAATACATTATTTCATATATATTCATATTTTATTTATTTTATATTTATTAGTACTGAAGATTTTATAGTCCTCAAAAGGCTCGTTTTGGAAAATAAATGAATGTGTTTATGAATTGAATGGTCTGATAAAAAATAGGAATATTATATTTACATTTATTATTAATATATTTATTAGTATTAAATATAACTAGAGAGAAAAGTGGTATTATAGTTAAATATTTACAAAATAACACAGGCTTTACATTCACAGTCCCAAAACTAATAGTTTGGATACGAAATTAATGCACGTTTATGAATTAATCCAATGAAAAACAGGAATTATGTAATGTCTGTAAACTAACGTGTTAAACAGTTAAAAAAAAAATTACATACATATTTATTTACTATATATTCATATTTACTATATTGTATTTTTATTAGTATTAATTATAACTGAGTAATGTAAGTTTATGAATTGATCAGATTTTTTTTTTTTAAATGTAGGAATTAGAAATAATATCATTATATCTGAAAACTTATGCATAACAGATCTGCATATCATTTGACTGAAAATGTACTAACACTAACAATTAAAATATAAATAATGGTCATTCTGGTAGCATTACCAACTACTGTATATATTAATATAACGCACAAATTGCAATGAACAAATAATCAACGCTCATGGCTATGCACCACAAATATTCATGAATATGCATAATAATTTGCAATTTGGTGAGAAAACAACAAAAAATCATATTCACATACTTAGATCAAATGTCTGCATGCAATTATGAATATTAATAGAGAAATCCTACATTTCTTCATATGTAGTGCAGTGAAGTTCCTTTGCATATAATTGTGCATCATTTTAATTATAATAAACGATTATTAAAGTCTGCACTCAATGCATAAAATTTTTATCATCAAAATTATGCATTTTATACTCTTAGCTACTTAATAAAACATCAGCATTAATAGGACTGAAAGTGTGAGTTGTATAATTGAATGCATGTGAATGAGATTTGACCTACAGTTTTACATGTTGCAATGGAAATTCTAATGCACTAATGCATAAACATAAATAATCAGCTTCACCTCTCCATCCGTCATCAAACCCACCGTAAAACAAGCCAACGGCATCGACGGCCCATAAACCCCTGCTGTCCGACAGCTCAACACAAGCGCATAACAACAATCATTTACAAACTTACTTAGTTACATAAAAGCCGCAGGAGAGAGTGATTATGATACGATCCGCCGTATAAAACAACACAATAAAGAGCTCCGGATTGAGAGGGTTGAATCTCACAATCACGCGTTTAATAACGGACATGGGTGCGAGTATTTCATCCTGACAGGAACATAATCTGGCCGATTGATTTCCCCAATTTTCTACGCGAGACACCGACTCTCATAAATCTGACCCGCACAGCCCATCTGGACAGAGACCCCAAAAACGGACGGATTTATCGACGCACGGCATTCTGGGAGTCCGTAATTAGCATTTTTATGGATGGCCCTAAAAGAGTCCTGCAACGGCGCGTGACTTGTTTACGGTTTGTTATCATGTCAGGCCGAGCGATAACAGCGGAGGTTTGTAATACCGAGAGTTTAGTTGCAGATTGAATTGCAATAAAACAAACGTGAAATCAAAATAGACTCACTCATCCTGTTCCTGGTCTTTCTGCCAATGATTTATCAGTGTATGGAGGACAAAACCTGCAAAAAAGAAGAAGAAGAAGAAATAATTTAATACTACAGTTAAATTAAATTAAATTAAACATAATTTTGTGCATTTGCCCAACCATTTATGCATGTTTTATGTTGTGGTATTTTTCCATTAATGTGTGCGTTTATTTAGCCAAGCCATTATTTTTATATCTTGCACAATTAATTATTTATATGTATATATTATGTTTTTAAAATGTATCATTTTTTATTACATATACAATTAATATAATTATGCACAATTATGTGGATTTGTGTCTTCATTCATTTATTTGGGTATTTATTTTTGCATTCTTATATTTGGCTGAGAACATTTATGACCAGTAGTTTTAGTATTATTTATATACTATAATATTTTTAAAGTAATATTTTGAATTAGCTTATATTTAATATTTTCAGTTTCCATTTTAATTCAATTTCAGTTTATTTTTATTTTTTTATTAATGTTTGTTTATTAATTTATTTTGTTGCATTACCATGGGTTTATTTGTTTTATTTCAGTTAGTATTTTAGTTATTTGCCAAGGCAGCATTTCTAATTTTCAGTTAGTTTAACTTTTAAATTTTATAGTTTTGTTTTATTTTTTGAAATTCCCATTCAACTTGAAACGCGATCTAAAAAAAAAACAAATATCAAATGCGGGAAAAAGCATATCAATAAAATATAACAATACAACAAAATATCCTGAATACAATATGTTTCACTTGGAAACTTGACATTATGAAAATAATTATGGGTTGTGAGTAAATTTTGATGTAAAGATCATGTTGACTGTAAGTATCTGATATTTACATAATGTGATTAACCTCAAATATTAGTATAAAAACATTTCTACAAGAGTGACTTTCGCCTGTTGCACAAACTAAAGTTTTAGGAAGCAACTTTTTTAGGAAGCAACTAAAAACTTAAAGTGAAAATGTCATAAACAGTTACTTTAAGAGCCCTTCCACCAGTACTTGATCATCTTCAGCGAATTAACTTCTAATCACGCGCTCGTGAAGCTTCACTGACCACGTCTGCGAGGAGCGAGTGGAGCACGACGTGTGTTTGGAGCGCTGTCGGCACTGTAACGCGAGCACAGATGGAGCTGGAGATGCTGGCACGCCACTCGCCGCCCACCAGCGTGAAACCACGCACAGACCGCTTAACCCTCCGCCGTCCAGGCTGGAGCGCCTCGCTCATGCATCGGCCCGTTCCAACGGTCTCGCTTCTGTATTGATCGCTCTCGTTGTGGATCCGTGGATCTCCCGATGGAGTGCTTGAGATAAGCTACTGCATTTCAACAAAAAACAGTGTCGAGCTACCATTGCTGGTCTGAAAAAAAAAAAAAACTGAAGATATTTAATGTTCTGTTTAAAGAGTTAATGTTCCTTGAAACGAGCATTTTGTTACACCATGTTGTTCCAAACCTGTTTAAAGTTCATTCTTCTGGAAGAAACATGAATGTAGATTTAGGACGTTATTATTCCTGTAATTTTGTGCAATATTTAGATCACGTTTTGACATGGGTCTCATTTTGATTGACACCAGGCCTTGGCAGCCATATTTGATTGGATGAAATTACGAGTTTTAAGAGTTGTGTTTCCTCCACAAATTATTTTTTATGTTCTAGCGCTTTACAGAACCCAAAACCCCAAATACTGAAACTTTAATGAGCCTTAAAAAACCTCTATTCATGTAATTTCATAAAACATTCCCATTGTGATTGATGCCAACCCTTCACATACCATATTTGATTGGACCTAAATGAAATTTGAGAGTTCTGTTTGTTTCTACAAAATTTTGTTTTTTATGTTCTGGTGCTTTCAACTACCCAAAACCTCAAATATTGAACCGAAGAACATTTAATGAGCCTTGAAAAACTCACAACCTGTAATTTTGTTTAATAATCCCATCACGATTGACGTTAACCTTTGCCACGCCATATTTAATTGGACGTAAATGAGATTTGAGAGTTGTGTTTGTTCCTAAAATTATTTTGTATGTTCTCGTGTTTCAAGAACCTGAAACCACAAATATTGATATGAAGAAACTTTAATCAGCCTTAAAAACTCTATTCCTGTAATTTTGGGAATTAAACCCAACGTGATTGATGCCAACCCTTCGCACGCCATATTTGATTGGATGTAAATGAGATTTGAGAGTTGCGTTTGTTCCACCATTAACTGGTGCTTTAAAGAACTGAAAACCCCAAATATTGATATGAAGAACAATTAATGAGGTTTAAACTCAAACAGCGAGTCAGCGACTCAAGAACTCAATGCAAAATGACATTTTATGTCCCATTAAAGGGTTGCATCATCTTAAAACAAGCATTTTGTAATTATTTACTCACCTTCAAGTTGTTTCAAACCAGTTTGATGTTCTTTCTTTTGGAAGAAACATGTTTAACAGAGGGAACAGACTGAAATGTACATCATTTTTGTCATTTCGTGAAATAATCCCATTGTGATTGATGTCAACCTTTGCCACGCCATGTTTGATTGGATGTAAATGAAGTTTGAGAGTTGCGTTGATTCCACGAGTACTTTTATTTTTTACATTATGGTGCTTTAAAGAACCCCAAATATTGATATGAAGAAAGTTTAATTAGCCTTAAAAAAAACTCTGGAAGAAACACAAAGAGAGATGTTTAGCGGAAAGACCAGACTTGAATGTTATTATTCCTGTAATTTCAAAAAATAATCCCATTGTGATTGACATCAACCCTTCGTACGCCATGTTTGATTGGATGTAAATGAGATCTGAGATTTGTGTTGGTTCCTCAAAGAACATTTGAATGTTTTGGCACTTTAAAGAACCCATGGTGCTTGGAAAGAATAAGCTTTATTTAAATGTACTAGTTGGATTTGAGCTTGTTCATTATAGTTCAGGAGCTGAACGTCTCTTTTTGTTCTTTAATTGTCAGGTAGGCGTGAACACGATGAATAAATGTTTTAAATGAAAGTCACTTTAAGTGAAAGCTATTCACTTACGTTCTATTGTACAGGCTTTGGTTGACAAAAACAAAGTCATGTGATACGTAACTGAAACCTTCTCTTTCCTCTGAACGGGACAATGGAAGTTGTCGAGACACCTGCGTTCATTATCCAGACAACTCCATTCATCACACAGGAGATCTCAATTTGTACTCTGGAAAATCATTGAGAGATTCAAGAAGAACAACATGCTGCAAATTCACTTCACAAAGAAGAAGAGAGAAATATAAATCAAATGCCAGTGGGAAGCATAATTAGGAACACAAAACCTGACAAGAATATTTACATTTCATACCAAAATTAATGACCAATAAGCAATTATATACTGCATGAATTAAATTAAATCTTTTTTTTTTTTTTTCTGATATTAATAAATTGCTGCATTAACATTATGCATACAGGTACATAGTATAATAAATAAGTTAGTAACACAAAATAAGCAATTATATATTGCATAAAGTAAATTAAGCCTGTTTTAATCATGAAACGTTTTTTGATTACTTTTGATTTATTTCTGATAATAATAAATTGCTGAATTAAGCATGCAACACAATATGTTCAATAATATAACAAATTAGTAACAAAGTAAATGAAGCTTATGTTCCTTATGATTTTTTTAAAATAATTATTTTAAATTATGATAATAATAAGTTGCTGAATTAAATATGCAACAGTATGGTACATAGTACCATGAATTAGTAACAAAATAAATCACACTTATATATTGCATAAAGTAAAATAAGCTTGGTTTATTTTTATTTTTATTTAATTTTTCATTTTTAAAATTTCTGATAATTATGAATTTCTGAATTAATAATACAACTTATAATGGTACACAATATAAAAATAAATTAGTAACACAGTAGACAATATATATATATATATATATATATATATATATATATATATATATATAAATATATATATATATATATTAATGAATTAAAAACTTAACAATAAAAAAAACTGAATAAACCTACATTTAATTCATTTAATATTGTACTGATTTTAAATTATGCTGATTTATCTTAAATGCAAAGTAATCCAAAAGTATTTTAAAATCACCTAAACATTGTTAAAACAAGACATGTATACTTGAAGCAAAATATTGTTTTTAGAAAATAAGCATGTAATTTAGTCCACTGGCAAATTGTTGCTTTTTGTCTTAAGCATAAAAAGAAATTAGCAAAAGTGGAAAGAAAAATAAACTTAATATAAGATATAGTCTTTGAAAACAATCTTCTTATACTTTATGCAATTATTAGATTTATTAAAATATTGAAATTTGTATATTTAATATAATATATTTAATTATTATTTAATTAAAATATAATATATTTAATATAATATATTTCAAATCTTACACAAGATTTGTATACATATATTGTGGACTGTTTAGTTTTGCCCAATTATTCACCGTGAACATTTCCTCCCCTCCACCTGAAAACAGAGATACAGTATGTCTTGATCTCGTACTGCCAAGAGAAAGGAAGGAGAAATCAAGTGGATGTCTCTCAAGATGGTGTTTGGGTAGTGAGAGCAGATAAGATGGCACCATCTGCGTCTCGCCTCCTGTTTGGCTCTCCAGAGAACGGCTCCATGACGACTGCCGCCACCGCCATGCAAGAGTGGGAAATGAATATTGAAAATATCTGGCCAACGCTCGTAATTGGGGCTAAAGACAACAAGTCACAGATACTCAGTGGATTGGTCACAGATATTCTCCTCTCAGCGTGAGGTTGGCGTTTGTTGGCCCGGCATCCCGCTGAACCCAGGTTGTGGGATAATCTCGTGCAACAACAGATTTGCTTTCCATTACGTGCGCATTAGTCATGGTGTATTTACAGGCTAACTGCCATGTAGCCCCAGTTCAGACGGCGTCTTGCTGCCAGCGGATCGCTTTGTACCGTCCCAAATTGTTCATGTGCTTGTCTGCACTACAGGAATCCAAACGGAAGTTAACATTTAATTGCGTGGGGGTGAATACTTTTGCTAGATGAGTATTAGCTGGCTAATGCAGGTTTAGCGAATGCTTAGGTCATTACTGTATTGGAGGCAGACAGACAATGGTAAGGAAAGAACAGCTGTCATACAAACAAAACTGAAAGACGAGGATAACGTAAAGATATCGCAGATGACTTAGCGCAACTAATGCTGCTACTGTAGGATACTAAAACTTGTTGAGATATTGACAACTTCTAATGTAGGATGAAAGTTGACTGGATTGCGATACGATAAAACACAATTTTATCGCAACTAATGCTAACGGCATTGACATTTTTGTAGTGAAAGAATATTGACTGAGAAATAACGTTCGGTGAGACTCGACTGGATTATTGTTTGCTCATTTTTGATTTGTCATTTGCTGATTTAGCACAACTAGTGCTGCTACTGCAGAATGTTGAAGTAAATTGACATTTTCTTAGCAAAAAATAATATTTACTGAGAGTAATTGTAGGATGGGACTCAATTGGATTGCTAATATGCTAATTTAACGCAACTAGCACTGCTACAGCAGCATGAATTTTAAAAAATTTGTAACACAATTTTGACATTTTCGTTTTAAAAAACAGTATTTACTGAAACATAATGTGGGATGGTACTGGACTGGATTGTCGTACGCTAATGCTCCAATTTAACATAACTAGCACTGTTACAGCTGAATTTGTGACATTAGCAACAACATCTTGACATTTCCAAGTACAAAAAGAATAATTAATGAGAAATAATGTACAGTATGATGGGACTCAACTGGATTATCATATGTATGCTAATGTGGCGATTTAGTGCAACTAGCACTGTCACCGCTGCATAATTACTGTGAAATAACGTAGGATGGGACTCGACTGGATTGCGATACGCAAATATGCTGATTTAATGCAACTAGTGCTGCTACAACAGCATGAATTAGCAACATTAGCAACAACATATCGACATTTGAGCACAAAAACAATATTTACTGCAAAATAATGCAGCATGACCCTTGAATGGATTGCGATATGATAATACTTAAATTTAACGCAACTAGCACTGCTACAGCTGCATGAATTTGCAACATTAGCATTTTTATGTATTTTCAAAGTGAAAAAAAAAGAAATTATTGCAAAATAATGTATGATGGGGCTTGACTGGAGATTATCTACTGAAAAATAATGTGGGACTCGATTGGATTGTTATATGCATATGCATATACTGTATATCATAACATACTTCTAGAGAGACTTGAAAATCGGGTCGGCCTTTCTGGGATGGTACTCAAATGGTTCAGGTCATACTTAGAAGGGAGAGGTTATTCTGTGAGTATAGGAGAGCATAAGTCTAAGTGGACGTCCATGACATGCAGAGTCCCACAAGGCTCAATTCTTGCACCGCTCTTGTTTAGCCTGTATTTGCTCCCACTAAGTCAAATAATGAGAAAGAACCAAATTGCCTATCACAGCTATGCTGACGATACCCAGATTTACCTAGCCTTATCTCCAAATGACTACAGCCCCATTGACTCCGTCTGCCAATGCATTGATGAAATAATCTGTTGGATGTGCCAGAACTTTCTTCAGTTAAACAAGGAGAAAACTGAAGTCATTGCATTTGGAAACAAAAAATGAAGTTCTCAAGGTGAATGCATACCTTGACTCTAGGGGTCAAACAACTAAAAATTAAGTCAAAAATCTTGGGGTGATTCTGGAGACAGACCTTAGTTTTAATAGTCATGTCAAATCAGTAACTAAATCAGCATACTATCATCTCAAAAACATTGCAAGAATTAGATGTTTTGTGTCCAGTCAAGACTTGGAGAAACTTGTTCATGCCTTTATCACCAGCAGGGTGGATTATTGTAATGGTCTCCTCACTGGCCTTCCAAAGAAGACCATTAGAGAGCTGCAGCTCATCCAGAACGCTGCTGCCAGGATTCTGACTAGAACCAGAAAATTTGAGCATATTACACCAGTCCTCAGGTCCTTACACTGGCTTCCAGTTACATTTAGGATTGATTTTAAAGTACTTTTACTCATTTACAAATCACTCAATGGCCTAGGACCTAAATACATTACAGATATGCTCACTGAATATAAACCTAACAGATCATTAGGATCGAGTCAGTTAGAAATACCAAGGGTTCACACAAAACAAGGGGAGTCCGCTTTTAGCTATTATGCTGCCCGCAGTTGGAACCAGCTTCCAGAAGAGATCAGATGTGCTAAAACATTAGCCACATTTAAATCCAGACTCAAAACTCATCTGTTTAGCTGTGCATTTGTCAAATGAGCACTGTGCTATGTCCGAACTGATTGCACTATGTATAATCATTTTCTATTCTTAACTGTTTTAAATTCTTTTTAAATAAATTTTTATATCTCGTTTTTATTATTATTTTTTTAAATTCCTTGTTTTTATTGTTGTGACTTTTTTTTAATGACTTTTTCACTTCCTTTTATGTAAAGCACTTTGAATTACCACTGTGTATGAAATGTGCTATATAAATAAACTTGCCTTGTCTTGCCTATGCTAATATGCTGCTTTAGAAAAACGCTGCTACAGGTGTGTGAATTAGCAACATTAACAAAATGTTGATATTTTCTTATTGAAAAAAATATTTTCTGTGATATAATGTATGATGATATTTTGATTTAACACAACTAGCTCTATTACAGCTGCATGAATTTGGAACGTCAGCAGTTTTGCACATTTTCCTTGTGAAAAAGAATGTTTATGCGAAATAATGTAGCACGAGATTCGACTTGATTGCGATACACTAATGCAGCAATTTAACGCAACTAGCACTGCTACAGCTACAAGAAATGAACAACATTAGCCTGTTTTTGCAAATTTTCCTTGTAATAGAGAATATCTAGTGAAAAATACGGGACCTGTCTGGATTGTAATACACTAATACTTTGATTTAATGCAAAGAGCACTGCTACAGCTGCATGAATTCGCAACATCTGTATTTTTGCATATTTTCTAGTGAATATTTGTAGTGAAATCATGTAGCATGGGACTAAACTTGATTGCGATACACTAAAATGACGATTTAACGCAACTAGTGCTAGTACAGCTGCATGAACATCAGCATTTGTTTTTACTAATTTTTCTAGTGAAAAAGAATATTTATGGTGAAATAATGTGGAATGAGACTTGTCTTTATTACAATACACTAATGCAGCAATTTAACGCAACTAGTGCTGCTATAGCTACAAAGCAACATTAGCCTTTTTTGCAAATTTCCGTAGAAGAGATTATCTACTGAAAAATAACAGTGTGGTATTCAGCTGGATTGCGATACGCTAATGAACTGATTTAACACAATTAGCACTGCTAAAGATGTGTGAATTAGCAACATCAACAAAATACTGACATTTTTCTAGCGAAAAAGAATAATTATTGAGAAATAATGCAGTATTGGGCTTAACTTGATTGTGATACACTAATACAGTGATTTAAAGCAACTAGTGCTGCTACGGCAGCATGAAACAACATTAGCAATGGCATTGTTAGCCGTAATTGAAGTGTATTTGAGGAAAAGATTTTGCTAGCCAAAACTCTGATGTGAAAACACAATGAGCTCAGGAGGAGCAGGAGATCTGGTGTCAGATGTTGACGAAGGTTCGTCAGGACTCCTGCCAGAGAGACTAAAGCAACACACGGCTCCTCACCTCGCAAAAACACACTTCCTCTATTGTGAGCAGAGTGTTTGTGGTCCCAAAGCCACATGGTGGAAGAAACACTTAATCTGTTCAAATGAGCTCCGTAATCACGCATGAGGGTGTAGTAAGAGTGAGTTTATACTGCCACGTGTGAATTAACGACACTTCCACAGGCCTGATTAATGATGGCCTCACAGAACCAGACTCACGCTGTTATAAGTCCGAAAGAAAAATACCAAAGATGAATGAAAAACAAGAGACGTTTTTGTTACAAAACCTAACTAGACCTCAAATACAACTCACAAAAAAACTAAAACTTTTGGTTGTTTTTTCTCGGTTACACCGATCAAGTCGGTTTTCAACTATTTTAAATTAAGGTTTGTACACAAGAAAGTGCTGTATTAAAAATTTTAGAAAAGAAGAAAACTGAAGAAAAAAAAATACAAATGAAATAAAAACAAACAAAAAAAATGGATTAAATAAAATAAACAAAAACAAGGTGCAAAAATGGCAGCCTTCACCATCTAAAAAGGTTTAAATCGAGGTTCATACACAAGAAAGTGGTTTATAAAAAAAACAACAAAAATAAAATATAAATAGAAGAAAATTAATGATAAATAATATGATAAAACATTTAAAATATATCAAATAAAATTATATATACTCAAAATATTTAAATAGAAAATAATATAATAATATATAAATATTCAAAGTCCAAATTAATGATGTGCTGACAGAACTGGACTTGGATAATTGTACCAAATAAAAAGTACAAAAGAAGAAAACTTAAAAAAAAAAAAAAAAAAGTAGAATAAATAAGATTAAATAATACGATTGATAAATATAAAAACAATACTAAATAATAATAAAAAATGAACAAAGAAAAATGAAATAAAAATAGAAAGTAAAAAAAAAATAATAATAATAATGAAATAAAAATAATATTATAAAAATACAAAAAAATAAAATAAGACAAAATAATATAATAAAACTATGATTAATAAATGATATATACGTTAAATAAAAATAACATTAAATTAAAATAAAAATTACAAAGTATACAAAAGAAGAAAATTGTAAAATAAAACAAAAAATATAAATATGAATAAAACTAAAATATTCAGAGTCCTAATTAATGACAAAAGCTAGTGAACTGCCTACCTCAAACCTCAAACGCACCTCATTTGGTGAAAGTGAGCTGAAGTGTTTCTTAATAATATAAATAATGTTAGTTAACTCCATTGGGTGGCTTTTCAGGCCGGATTTTCCAGTCTTGAGTGTCTCTAGAGGGTTGTTCAGGTCACGTTCTCCCTGCGGCGATCGTCTGGATGAAACTATTAATATTCAGCCCTACGGACAGACGACACACGCTCGTTTCAGCTTTGTGGATTATTGCAGTCGATAATGTGGGGTCATTAGCGTTTAATGCGACGCTCGCCGCAGGAGAACCGATGCGTTCGCCGTCCAAGAAAGCAGCAGTAGGGGGTCAGTCCTGTGTGTGAGAAAATGTGGCAAAAATAAATATGTTTATTGGATGTGTGTTTACTTTTGAAAGCCAGTAAATGCACATTCAGTAAACATATTTGTTTTTACATTTTATTCTGACCGTTAATGTGTACTAGCTATCAGTATGGAGCTTCCCATGCTATTAATGCTCGCTTGCATCAAATAGTTACTCGAGAAAAAAATTCAATTAAGATAAAAAAATAAATAAAATAAAAAAATGAAGTAATAATATTAAAATATTTTTTTTAAAGTACAAAAGAAGAAAATGTAAAAAAAAAAAAAAAAAAAAAATCGGGTAAATAAGATAAGATTCAAATAATATAAAATACTTCAAATGAACAAATTCAGTAATAAGATACAATAATGTAATTAGGAAAAACAAACAGAACAAATAAAAAAGACAATGAAATAAAAATAATAACATTAAAATAAAATAAAATATAATAAGAAGAAAATAAAAAGAAGAACATTAGAAAATAAAACAAAAATAAGATTAAACAGCAAATATTAAAAAATTTAATTAATTTAAAATAAACTTCATAAAACAGCAAATATTAAAAATATAATAAAATTAAAAATACTTTAAATTAAATTAAAAAGACTTAATAAAAAATAAAATAAGATTAAATGAAATAAAAGAGCGATTATAAAAGAAGAAAATTGATCATAAAACCAAAATAAAATCAGTATAAAATAAACATTACAAATTAAATCAATATAATAAAATTTAAATAAAATTTAAAAATTAAATTAAATGAAAAATAGACTTCGTAAAAAATAAAATAAGATTAAATGAAATAAAAGAGCAAATACAAAAGAAGAAAATTGATCATAAAAAAAATAAAACAAAATAAAATAAAAATAATAAAAGCAGTATAAAACAAACATTAAAATGTAAAACAATAAAAAATAAAATTTAAATTTAAATAAAATTTTAAAAATACCATTAAAAGGAAAAGGAAACAGTTAATGTATTTAAGATAATGTAATAAAACATAATATTAAAATTAATTTAAAATAAAGAAGAAGACAATTTATATAACAAATAAAATAGTATAAATAAATAAAGATTAAACAATAAAATTAATATACAATAATGAAATACATTTAAATAAAAATAATTAAATGAAAATAATAACAAAATAAAAAGCAAAACAAAATAAAAAATAAAATGAGATAAAAATATAATAAAATTAAAAACAGGCAAATAAAATAGGATTCAATAGATATATGTATGTGTATGTGTATGTGTATATATATATATATATATATATAAATAATTTATCAACGGCTATACAGTTTTGGTCTTCCACTTCTTACACTAGAACCGGGTTAATCAAGCATTATGTGCAGGATTTTCTGCTGCCATCTCTCTGTAAAGTCGCTCTGGTCCAGATGATTGAGTCTGAACTCCAGCGTGAGCGATCGCTGCTCAGATCCACATCAGTCACGCGCCGCAGACAGACGCACAATATCTGTCTGTCTGCTGAAATATACGATCCAATAAGTGCTAAGTACAGGTCAGCGGAGCGAGCGATAACATCAGCTGTTTCCAGCCAGAGTCTGAATAACACACAGCATCCGCATCGATCGCCGCGTCTCATCACGACCGAGAGGAAATATTGAGGAAACGTGACACACAGGAGCTGCAGCCATCAACAACACATCTTCTTTCGTCTGCCTTCTGCATACAGTACACTTCACATTTATGACAATATTTTATGTTATATCTTTGTGTATGTTTCTTATACATTTTCTATATGAAATTTTGTAAATATTTTAATATTTTAAATGTTTTAAATTAATAAAATGCACATATCTTAAAATAAATAATATACATATACACATTTTAAATCTAAAATATATAATACAATAAATTCTATCAACAATATAAAAGAATGTATAAGTATATAAATTACACAAATTAATAAAAATTATAAATAAATTTAAATGACTGTCTGACTACATACAGTATATTTCAAATTTATGACAATTGTTTTATTATTTTGTATATTTACAATATATGTTTTAAATATTATTTATTTTAATATTTTAATCATATAAAAATATACGTATATAAAAATAAATCAATTCATATACATTTTCAATCTAAAATATATAGACATGAAATTAGATAAAAATAGAATAATATAAGATAAATATACAATAAATAAAAGTAATAAAACGATATTTATATGCATATTTTCTATTTATATTTTATATTACACATATATAATTCATTTTAAATATTTAATAATAAAAGTCAATTATAATCAAAAATCTAAATATAAAAATATAAAATAATTTAAAAAGTATTTAAATGTAAAGATGTATACATAAATAAATTATTATTATTATTTTTATTTTTATTATCATCATCACATCCATTAAACATGTAATATTTACATTTAACATTTAATATAAAACATAAGTCAAGCATGAATGAATATGTATTAATATCCATGCTGGAATAACTCTTCATATAAAATTTTGGATGGTAACAACAATTTAAGAGACACTTTTGAGAAATCGGCATTGCAGGTGAGTGTATTATATATCATTCATAACTATTTTCTCTATAAGACTGTTTTTAATTTCACAACGAGAGCGCCTCAGGACATCAGACTGATTGTGTTTTTAATCGTGTGACGAGGTAAACGAGTGTGAAACACAGCGTCCATTAACAGCCGAGACAAACCCGCGTCTGATTTCCAGAAGACTGAAGCGTCTGAACGGCTGATTCACACTAATGGAGTCCTGATCTTACAAGCCTTTCATAATTAGGCCAATTTAGGCCGGCTAACGAAGCCGTGTGAATTCCTGAGGGAAAACACAGGTCTGTTTCGGGCCATTTCGTGTTTGTTCTGGGAAACGCTCAACAGGAGAGATTACGATTGTTTGGAGAAACTCAGATGACGTATAAAACTGAACAGAATGGATTCTCCTTCATGAGTGTTTGTGTGCAGCGACTGTAAACACAGCTCAAAACCTCCGAAGAAGAACACAAATCCTGTACCCGACGAGTTCAAGCACAGAAACACTGATGAAATCTCACTCCAGCAGAGGAATAACTACTGCTTTTCAATAGAAAATCAAATAAGAAATATATTACAGTACAACAATACTTTTTGTAGTGTAATTGCTTTTCTGGTGGAGCCGTCATCGTGACGCTGCAAATCTTGTTTCTTTTGCTATTAAACATGCTTAAAATATAGTATATAATATAATAAAATCTAACACTAAACATGTAGACAATCTTTCAAAACATTAGCATTTGGGTGTGTTATAGTAAAACAAAAATTCTTAAACGTAACCTTAAAATATCAAACTTAAAATAGAATGAAATACTTAAATTAATATTGAAATGATTTATAATCTCAAATGTATGCTAAACCTAAAGGTAAAGTATAAAAATAGAAATGTATTTCAAATATGTATAATAATATTTAATAAATATATTTAATAAAATAAGATAAAAGATAAAACAGCAAATATTAAAAATGAAAAATACACTTAATAAAACAAATAAAAATAAAACAATAAAATAAACATAACAATTAAAAATAATAAAAGAAAAATATCATAAAAAGAAAAGGAAACAATTAAGATAATGAAAACACAGTACTGAAATGAAATTAAAAGAAAACGAAAAATATTAAATATTAATATTAAAAAGAATATAATTAAATATCTTAAATATTTATAACCTCAATACTTGTTAATATTAAATGTAAAATATAAAACTTTGAAATATATTTAAAATATATAAAATATTATTAAATATTTACAATGTAATCAATATTTTAAATAGTACAATATTTAATTCAATGTAGGCTCTTATCCTTAAAATATTGAAAGCAGAATTGTACAAAATACAAAATGAAACTTTAAATAATAAAATATTAATATTAAAATTATTTATAACCCCACACCTAAAATATTAAACTTATTTTAATAATATTTTACATTCTTAGTATTAATGTTAAAATTGTTTATAACCTCAGTGCATGTTCTTAAACGTAATATATTAAACATATAATTATAAAAATTATATTTTCACCTCAATTTATTGTAAAATTAGAAATATAAAAATATAAAATATTTTAAAATATTTATAACCTCAATGTGTTATAACAACAAATATTAATATTAAAATAATGTTAAATAATAAAATATTAAAATTATGTATATTCTTATACTTAAAATAATAAAAATTGAAGAAATATCCAAAATAAAAGTTGTGTATATTATGTGTGTGTATGTATACTATTATGCATATATAAAGACAGACACATACAGTATATATTTTGAAAATATTTAAAAAATATGTGCATATAATTCATATTATATATAAATATATTCAATACATAAACATTACATATTTTTCTTAAATATATACATGCATGTGTTTGTATTTATATATACATAATAAAAAATACACAGTACACACACATATATTATGTAAACAAACACTTCTATTTTGGATGCAATTAATCGCGATTAATAGTTGCCCAGCACTAGTTTTTACACTTAAAAAAAAACATAAATATTAAACTTAATATTTAAAATATTATATATATATATATATATGTATACAGTTCCTTATAATAACTTTTACTTCAATACACACAAATGCATTGGGAACATTGCACATTCTATTCTAAATCAAAACATGAAGAAAAATTTAGCAAGTTTGTTATTACTTTACAGAAAGTGAAGAAAAAGGAATATTAGGCTGTTCAAAAAAATAGCAGTGTCGAACATTTACTGTATAAACAGAAAAATGCTTGAAGATTTAGCTTTCTTGTGAATGACTGAACTAACATCTAGCTGTATAGCCACGCTTTCTGAGAACTGCTTCACTTATGTGTTGCATGGAGTCTGGCGGCTGTGAACAGGTTTTCCAGCCCAGGACGATTGCACTACATGCGACAATTCCTCTGCATTTCTTGGTTTTGCCTCAGAAACAGCATTTTTGATGTCACCCCACAAGTTCTCTATTGGATTTAAGGTCTGGAGATTGGGCTGGCCGCTCCATAACATTAATCTTGTTGGGCAGGAACCAAGATGCTGCTCACTTACTGGTGTGTTTGGGGTCATTGTCTTGTTGAAACACCCATTTCAAGGGCATTTCCTCTTCAGCATAAGGCAACATAACCTCTTTAAGTATTTTAATGTACTCAAACTGATCCATAATCCCTGGAATGCAATAAATAGGCCCAACACGTAGTATGAGAAACATGCCCATTTCACGATGCTTGCGCCACCATGCTTCACTGTCTTCACAGAGTACTGTGGCTTGAATTCAGTGTTTGGGGGTCGTCTCACAAACTGTCTGCGGTCCCTAGACCCAAAAAGAACAATCTTGCTTCATCAGTCCACAAAATATCGCGCCATTTCTCTTTAGGCCAGTCAATGTGTTCTTTGGCAAATTGTAACCTCTTCATTTTTTCAACGATGGGACTTTGCGGGGGCTTCTTGCCAATAGCTTGGCTTCACATAGGTATCTTCTAATCGTTACAGTACTCACAGATAACTTTAGAGTTTCTTTGATCACCCTGGAGCTGATCATAGGCTGAGTCTTCGCCATTTTGGCTATTCTTTGATCATTCGAATGGTAGTTTGACGTTTTCTTCCACATCTTTCTGGTTTTGATTGCCATTTTAAAGCATTTGATATCATTTTAGCTGAGCAGCCTATCATTTTCTGCACTTCTTTATGTTTTCCCCTCTCTAATCAATTTTTTAATCAAAGTATGCTATTCATTTTAACAATGTCTGGAACGACCCATTTTACTCAGATTTTCAGAGAGAAATGCACAGTACAACATTTGCTGCCTTCGTCCTTAAATAAGGGCCACTTGTTTGACACCAGTTTTTTCACAGAATGATTTACCTCTCTAATTAAACTCCTCAATGCTATTATTTTGAACGTACCCTTTTCAATTAATAATTCAATTACACAGAATCAACAGCATGCATGTCATGACTGTTGGCTCTGTTAGGTCTGTTGGTTTTCTATTACTCTACCACACCTACTAGTAAAACATTTGCCATGTAGAAATATAATTTCTACCAAAAACAGTGATTGATCTGGTTAGTGATATTGGACTGCTATTATTTTGAACACAACTGTATATATATATATATATACACACACACACACATCCTCTAAAGCTTCCCCATAATTACAAAATAAATAATTAAAAATGTTTTTAAGTACCCTAACAAACACTAGCTGTGCTATTAGCTTCCAGTCTCTGAGTATAATGTAACAGCAGCGGCCAGTAACTATGGCGCCCGGAGCGGTGATCTGCATCTGAAAGGCGCATCAGCGTGTGTGGCTCGTATATATGTGAGCCCCCGGAGCTCCGGCAAGCGAAGTGCCAGGTTTTAACCTGCCCTGGAGACACGTGGCTCTGCGCACACCAGGTGGCCTGGAAAAGCGCCAGCGTGCCGATGTTACGACCGGCACCCAGGGAAGAGAGCAAGAGCTTGTCAGAACCGGCCTCGTCTGCCACGCAGAAGCCACGAACTCTCCCCGCCACCAAACATGGCTGCCACGAAAACTCCACTAATTAGTCCCTTAATGACTCCCAGGCTTGGCAAACACGCTGCTACAACTTCATCATAAATAAATTAGCAGATAAATAGTTAAGGAACTCATTATAACTCAATAACAAGATGTCGGGGCACCGCGGTCAAGCGGCGCAGCAGCCCCTCCTGGTGGTCAATCTAATCTACATGCGCAACATGCGCTAAAGATTTGGGACGAAACGCTAACATGAAATCAAAACTGATGCTATTTACTTCCAATCTACTAGCACATGTCAATCCAAAGAAAATAAAGCCACCACCATGCTATAAAACACAGATAAATTTAAAGTCAACCATATTTTTACTTTACTGTATATCCAGTTTCCCTCAGAAATACATCATGTAACAAAAGAAAAAATGGCTTGAAAACACTTTATTATGACTTTAATGAGAAAAAAAGCTTAAGGATTGCACTGAAGTGACAAGATTAGCATGACTGCAAGTAGGTAGCTGCCCTGTTGCGAACTTGTCATCATAATTTCTCTTTACCCTGTTGAAAACAGCGTATGCTGGTTAGGTATGGTTTGAGCTGGTTTGAAGCATTGTTTGAGCTGGTTTGAAGCATTGTTTGAGCTGGTTTAAGCTGGTCCTAAGCTGGTCCTAAGCAACTAGCTCCTGCTCAGGACCAGCTTAAGACCAGCACATGACCAGTGTAAACCAGCTCAAACCAGCTGCCATGCTTCACAACATACCTAACCAGCATATGCTGTTTTTTCAACAGGGTATAAATCCAGAAATACATCACATTACGAAAGTAAAATTGGTTTTGATTACTTTATCATGATTTAAATTAGAAATATCTTGTGATTTCATGAGATTAGTGTGATAGCATGTAGCTAGCTGTCCTGTTGAGAACTTCTCATAATTTCTCTTTATGCATCCAGAAATTCATCACATTACGAAAGTAAAATGGGTATTTATCACTATATCACGATTTAAATGAGAAATACCATGTGATTTCATGAGATTAGCGTGATAGGATGTAGCTAGCTGTCCTGTTGCAAATTTGTCAACATAATTTCTCATTATATATCCATGAATAGATCACATTATGAAAGTAAAATTGATTTTGATCACTGTATCAAGACATTAATGAGAAACACTTTGTGATTCATGAGATTAGCAGGATAGCAAGAAGCTAGTCTTGAAACTATTTAACTGCGACACTCCAAATGATGTTACTCAGAAACAGGATTGTGTTTTGCGCTAATGCTAAGTATATGGTGGATAGCAAGGATGAAGACTATACTAGCACGTCAAGTAGACTTGTTCGTTAGATGGTATGAAAAACATAAGCTGCACTAGCCGTGCAATATTGTAAAAATACTGACCTGTGCTATGAATCAAGCATGAATGCTACATGCTAATGATGATGAAAAGTAAACATGAAAGCGCATTCACAACTCAGTTTACTTTGTAATGCAACAGGATCGTCAGCTATAAACCAAGACATGTGAGGTGAGAAGGTGAGACATGACTGGGATTGAATTTACTAAAACAATGACTACTTAGCTAATTTGCTACTGGCTAACATTATCCATTAGCCTACCTAAACTGACTTTAAAGCACAGAAACACCAGCAATTATTGGCTGTATTGCTTTTGTAACAAATCTAAACCGGTTTAAATGGTTCAAGTTGAAATGTAGGCCACAAGTTAGCATCTGTGATTCTTAGCATAATAGCGGTGAGTACAAACACCTTAAGACATGTTGTTTTAGCTGTTAAGCTGCTGTGGGAGGTTTGATAAGAGTAGACAGGCCTGTAATTACACACACACGGAACAAAGGACCAAGTGAACGTTAAATAATCATGATAGTCATTTACAAGCCAGACGTGATGGGAGCAAAATTAAAAAAGCTTCCTAGTGAGCCGCTAGCCTTGATTACAATCCAGATGTGTGTCACGCGAGCACAATAATACATCTAAATACATTACAAGAACAAAACAACTCTAATTTTAGACGCCAACAAACCAAAACACGAAATGGCCACAATGCCAAGTCATTGTTAGTGGTTGCTAACGCACTGCTATGCTAAAATGCACAATTTTGTGATTTGTTAGCATGTTGCTATGATTCTATCATATTAAATGCGATTGTGAAATGTATTACTTGCCAGTTTTATCACCCTCAAACCTCTAACCCTAAGTATAAGCGCTAGCGATGCTAATCTAAGCAAGAAAAGCTAATTACTTAGCAAAACTAGCACTTTGACATTAAATTCTTTAATACACACTGGGTGTATATGCTTCCCACATCCCTAGTGCCATTAAATCGCAACACAAATCACAGCTCAGAGACTCTCAGAGAACAGCTACAATGTCCTCAGCGCAAATGCTAACTTCTTGGTTGTGCAGTGGGTCAACATCAGTGCTAATCCCATCACACACACAACAACATTCAAACGCACAGCGCTAGAATAAAAACTATCAAGTTTGAGTTTCTTGGAAACGAGTCTGACTCGCACGCACCGCGTCAACGCAATTATCTCACGACTACACGCTAGCATTACTGATTACTTTAGCATGACTATCACTCTGCTGCAGCTCAGACGTCATTTACTGATAATGCTAGTTCACATTCATCATGTGTATAATGTGATTGTATGCATTTTGTAGCTACACCGTGTTTGTTTTTGTTTAGCGAATGCGATAAGCTAATCCGTTACACATGGCAGCTAACTTCCTGTTTTCATGGTTAATGTTTGTCAGTTTCTCAAAACAAACAAACAACTTCCTGCTTGAGATTCTTTCACATTGATAGCATAGATCATCTCTCTGAATGGAATGGGCTAGCAAAAAACTCTCACGGATTGAAAAGTAGCATGAAATGCTAATGCTAGCTGCTAAACCACTTTAAACAACAACAGTACAAGTCAGTCAGTATATAAATCTCTACAAACTAACCTGTCCTGTCAGCATAAATGACCATAACACAAGGCTAATATCAATTAGCATTGAGATTTGAAGGCAGCTACAGTGACTAGCATACGAGTTAACAATTTTGGTGGCTAGCTAAAGCGGTAAATTGAATGTATTGCGTTTATAAATAAAAACATAGTATTGCCATAATACCATGTGCAAAATCAAACAAACATTTCCATTCTGTCTGATGTGGAGTGTGTTTGTGAGCAGTAAATATGAGCATGAAGACAAAGTGAGCTGCTCTTTTAAACTTGTGTGTGTGTGTGTGTGTGTGTGTGTGTGAGAGAGAGAGATTGACTGGTTTTGCAGATCGATACTGCGGCTTCTCTAATTGGACAATTTTTCTCGACTGCAACCAGATACCCACAACAGAGAGACGAAGCATCCCAGAGCATTTAGAGCCAAACGCAAACCACTGCCGGATCGTCTGCAGCTATTCCAGCTTCAAAGTCACCTGCTGTGTGTGTGTGTGTGTGTGTGTGTGTGCGCGTTTTGTGAAAAGTCAGGACATAGATTTGTATAATAACAAAGGTATGACATAGGTATTACAAGGTGAAGGTGACATCTCAGGACATTGACCCATGTCCCCACTTTTCAAAACGCTTATAAATCACTCAGAATGAGGATTTTTTGGGGAAAGTTGAAATACACAGTCTCCTGTAAGGGGTAGGTTTAGGTGTAGGGTTGGTGTAGGACAATAGCACATACAGTAAGTACACTATAAAAACCATTACGCCTATGGAATGTCCCCACTGTGTGTGAGAGTGAGAGTGTGCCAAAGTCACATGTGAATTTCTCCTCCTTTATGGTGCAATAAACAATAAAATACATTAAAATATATCAAATAAATAAAATTAATTTAATTAAAGGTTTATGGTGAATTATTATTTTTTAATAAATAAATATTAATAAATATTAATTTTTACATTCAAGCGATAGAGGTTTATGGAGCAATAAACATTCAAATACACAGTTTCGAGAGAATAAAAATATTAGATATGTATCAAATAAATTAAATAATTAAAATGTAATTATTTTAAATATAATTTCAAATTAATAATTTATATTCTTTCACTAATCGTTCATGTTAAAAACACAAACATTTATTTACTTACTGTAAACACAATATTTAACCTTAAAAATAACAAAACGATCTTCAGTGTTATACTGACTCAATACTGTTTGTTGAAAAAACCCAAAAGATTTTTTTTTTTTTCCTGCATCCCAGAGGATTCAAGTCAAATTAAACTGTCAGATCAAGACAGACTAGCAAACAAATCCACACATTTATCATCTGTGGACTGACTGCTGATTTTATATGATTGAAGTGATTATTTCAGGTAAACCCGCCCCCAAATGACACGGAAAACTCTGATTGGACGCTTTATATGTCAATCAAACGTTCTGTTTTTGTCTAAGTGGGTGTTTCTTATCTAGGAAAAGTGGCAAAGTAAAGCAGGCTTTATTAGATTGAACTGGAATAACTGGTTTTAATAGTAAATAATGCTTCTGACTGATGATTGAATATTCAAGGCTCTTCTGAGTGAATCCCATCATATAAACAGTGTGAAATATTAACAGAAAAACATCTGGCAGATATTCCAGTCACAGATTTCAGATCAGCGCCGCTCCTAAAGCCATTTCACATGGGCTTTAGCAAATCACATTAGCATTAACGTTTATTTAATACATATTTAGATGCCATAATTACAGCGCTAATTTATGTATATGAGCTGAGTGTGACTTTAATAACGCAACAGCAACAGCAACAGAATAAAATACATCAATAAATAGCCACATTTATAATATTATCATTGATCAAAATGACTAAAAATAAAATACTGAATGAAAATTATTACACTGCAGCTACTTTACAATAATTTATATTTTTATTTATTTATTAATAACATATTTAGGTGCCATAATTACAGCGCTAATTTACGTATAAAAGCCTAGTGTGACTTTTATAACAGGACGGCAACAATATGACAAAATACACCAATTATTCATAAAAAGCCACATTTATAATAATATATTACTAATGATAATTAAGACTAAAAATAAAATATTGAATTAAACAGTAACAATAATAAAAAATACAAAAATTATAAATATTATAGAAATTATTAAAATATTACAAATGATACAATTTACTGATGTTTGATTTTATAAGATGTATTTTACAATAATTAATTAATATGATTTTTTTATTACATATTTACATATTAGTCATAATTACAGTGCTACTGTATGTACAGGAGCCTAGCATGGCTTTAATTAATGACAGCAACATGAATGCTACATTTATAACATTAATATTGATCAAAATGACTAAAATTTAAATATTTTTAATTAAGCAACAATAACAAAAAATAAAAATCATAAATACTTTATTTTTTTTAAATATTAAAAATGATTTATAAAACATTTTATTTTTTTATTTTTCATTCTATCTTTTAATTAATATTTTTATTTAGCAATGTTTAATTAGCCTCTTATCCAATCGAGATATTATATTCAGATTGTATTATATGTATTTATTGAACAGTGAGGTTATAATTATTATATAATTGTTATTATTATTAGGGCAATTGTTGGTGTAAACAAAAATGCTAATACATTTAAATTGATCAATAAAATAATAAAAATAAACATTAAAAATACAAATATATTGTTCATGAAAAGAAAAATACTAATCAATTAAAAATAATAAATTAAACAAAAATAAACAGTAAAAATATTAAAATACATGTATATATATATATATGTATATATATATATATATATATATATATATATATATATATATATATATATGTGTGTGTGTATATGTATATATATATATATATATATATATATATATATATATATATATATACACACAGTGGTGTGAAAAAGTGTAGGCCCCTTCCTGATTTTTATATTTTTGAATGTTTGTCACTCTTTAATGTTTCAGATCATCAAACAAATTTAAATATTAATCAAAGATAACACAAGTAAACACAACATGCGTTTTTTAAATGAAGGTTTTTTTATTATGAAGGGAAAGCAAAATCCAAACCCACATGGCCCTGTGTGAAAAAGTGCTTGCCCCCTCCTATTAAATCATGAAAGAACTGATTAACCACATTATTTTAGAAAGCTGAGTTAAATTTCACTAGCCGCAACCAGGCCTGATTACTGCCAGACCTGTTGAATCAAGAAATCACTTAAATAGATCCTGTCTGACAAAGTGAAGCATGTTTAAAGAGCAACACATGATTCCACGATCTTAAGAAATTCATAAACAGATGATTTCATAAACAAAATAGTTTACATGTATCAGTCTGGAAAGGGTTATAAAGCCATTTCTAAGGCTTTGGGACTCCAGCAAACCATGTCAGAGCCATTATCCACAAATGTAGAAAACTTGTAACAGTGGTGAACCTTCCCAGGAGTGGCCGGCCTACCAAAATTACTCCAAGAGCACAAAGACGACTCATCCAGGAGGTCATAAAAGAACCCAAAACAACATCTAAAGAACTGCAGGCCTCACTTGCCTCAATTAAGGTCAGTGTTCATGATTTAACAATAAGAAAGAGACTGGGCAAAAACAGCATCCATGGGAGAGTTCCAAGGCAAAAGCCATTGCTTACCAAAAAGAACACAAAGGCTCGTCTCACATTTGCCAAAAAATATCTTGATTATCTCCAGGACTTTTGGGCAAATATTCTGTGGACTGATGCGACAAAAGTTGAACTTTTTGGAAGGTGTGTGTCCTGTTACATCTGGCGTAAAACCAACACAGCATTTCATAAAAAGAACATCATACCAACAGTCAAATATGGTGGTGGCAGTGTGATGGTCTGAGGCTGCTTTGCAGCTTCAGAACCTGGATGACTTGCCATAATTGATGGAACCATGAATTCTGCTCTCTATCAGAAAACCCTGAAGGAGAATGTCCGGCCATCAGTTTGTGACCTCAAGCTCAAGCGCACTTGGGTTCTGCAGCAGGACAATGATTCCAAACACAGCAGTAAGCTCACCTCTGAATGTCTCAAGAAAAACAAAATTAAGGTTTTGGAGTGGCCAAATCAAAGTCCGGGCTTAAATCCAATTGAGATGCTGTGGCATGACCTTAAACAGTCCTTTCATGCTCGAAAACCCTCTAATGTGGCTGAATTAAAACAATTCTGCAAAGAAGAGTGGGCCAAAATTCCTCCACAGCGATGTGAAAGACTCATTGCCAGTTATCGCAAACGCTTGATTGCAGTTGTTGCTGCAAAAGGTGGTGCAACCAGTTATTAGGTTTAGGGGGCAAGCACTTTTTCACACAGGGCCATGTGGGTTTGGATTTTGTTTTCCCTTCATAATAAAAAACTTCATTTAAAAACTGCATTTTGTGTTTACTTATGTAATCTTTGATTAATATTTAAATTTGTTTGATGATCTGAAACATTAAAGTGTGATAAACATGCAAAAAAATAAAAAATCAGGAAGGGGGCCAACACTTTTTCACACCACTGTGTGTATATATATATAAAAGTTTGTTAGTTTCATTAATATAATTTATAGTTGTCAAGCACATACTATATAATTGAAGAGATGTGATGTTTGTTTCTGTATTTCAACTGATTGTGAATCGCAGACGTTCACCTGTAGATCGTGAGGAAGAGGAAGAGTCTCAGCGAAGCACTAATGACCGCAGCCGTTATTAGAGGAAACACAGGAATGGATCTGCACTCATTAGTGTGCAGCGGTCGTTTGTTCTGTTAATGAGGCGTTTCTGTGGGTCGCTCTCAGGTGTTCGGCGTTCTGCGGGTCAGACAGCGACAGACCGACACGGACCTTCATCGAGGACCAGACGTGACCTCAGAACCAATCAAACACAGATCATTAACAGAGATCTGAGAGAAAACAGAGAGATGACAGCAAACTCACCTAAAACACACCAAACTACTTCTCTGACCAACACAAACTAATGGCAAATCATTTATTAGAATTACATCTAAAATATAGAAAATAAAAAATATTATATATTTAAAAGTATTAAAGTAAATATAAAATTGTATCTAAAACTAATCTATTAACATAAAAATATTTAAAATGCATTCATTGTGTTCACGCATTTAACTTTTATTTTAGTATTATTGATTACTTAGTTTTTCTTAGTATTCTGAATAACATTTTCTTTTTTTATTTTAAATTTTTAAATTTTAAATTTTTATTTTAGTAAGTTTTATGAACTTAGTTTTTTTAGTTAATTTCTATTTGTGTGTGTGTGTGGGGGCTGTTTATTTTTTTTTAAATGTTCATATGAAAATTAAACTTTTGTTGACAACATTTTTATGGTTTTAGCTTTAGTTAATAATAATTTAGATTTACAAAATTATTTAAAAAACTATAAAATCATAATATTTATTTAAAAATATATTAAAATGTAAAGGATAATATATTTAAAATTCAACAATTATATAAAACATAAAATGTATGTGTGTGTGTGTGTGTGTGTGTGTAGCTAAAATAATTAAAATATAAAATGTTGTTTAAAAATTATAGTATATGTAAAAGGCATCAAAACAAAAGTACATAAAACACACGTATATTATATTTAAGAATATGTATAACATATTGAAATTTAAAAACAAACTTTAAGTGTATTAATGTAGTTTAAAACATGTAAAACAATAAACATTTCTAATAAGAAATTAATATAAAATGTTTAAAATTAATTTAAAAATAAATATAAAACCGTCTACAAATGTTTAAAAGCAAGTATATAAAATGTTAATATGAACATATTGAAAATGGATTTAATATGTAATTTATAATATATTTTGATTATATATATATATATATATATATATATATAAACAAAACTCATATAAAATAATGAATTTAAAATACATACAAATTATAAAAGTTTTAAAAATATATTAATAAAACTAAATTATATATTATTAATTGCTAAAACTTTAAAAATACAAAAGAATTTAAAATTAAATACCAATGAATTATTAAACTAAAGACACCCTTGTCATAATAGTTAGTAAGATATTAATATGTAGTCTTCCTACTATGATTTGAGACGCTCTAATGCTCATCTCTCACACACTAAAGCATGCAGACAGGAAGTGAATGGAGCTGTTACTGTTCTCTGGGTTCAGATGTGCAAGCTTGCTCTCTCTCTCTCTCAGAGATGATGACTTCTGCTCTCTGGCTTCCTCTCTAATTTCCATGCTGATTCATGTATTGTCATCAGTCACCCGGCTCGCCCTCATACTCGCTTGTTTGTTTGTTTGTTTGTTTGATGCCAGATGTCGGCATTGACTTACAAACTTTTGAGTTTTGTCGCAGCTTGTCATCTTGTCGTGGAGCAACGAAGCGTCCCGATTACTGAGCGCTGATGTCCTCACATCTACAGAAAACCAGAAACACCGTTAATAAAACTAAAAACAACATACAGGAATATCAGGAATAACAGGTGACCAATAACATAAATCCGACCGGTTATTCTCACAAAACTGATGAATCTCATAAAAACATGAGCAGGTCATATTTTAAAAATAACATACAAATATGCATAATACAGAATAAATCTAGATATAAAAATAAAAATAAAATTCTCTTAAAATTAATATTTTTATTTTCTATTAACATGTAAAACAAAACAAAAAAATATATATATAGTTATATTTTAGTAGCATTTTAACCATATTTATTTGTCAGTTTAAAATGATCATTTAAATGTCCTTTATATCATATTCAAAACACAAAATTACATAGATACAAATATAGATAAAACAATTCTGTTAAAATAATATGCACAAAACATGCAGATACAAACTATCTTAAATTAATACATTAATATAATAAAAACAGATAATAAAATGAAAAATAATTTTTTGATAAATTAATTTAATATTTTATCGTTTTATATTAACATACGATAGTAGTAGTAATAATAATAACAATATCTCTTGGTTACATTTTACAATTATTGTTTATTTTGTCAACTTTAAAAGTGACTAATTAATTTAATATTAAATAAAAATATAGATTGCACTTTAGATATATAAATGTAATATTTTTAGTTACATTTAATTCACATTTTAAACCTAAATTGCATACAATTTAAATTTAAGATAGCAGAAACTGTAAATGAAACCAATGCCTTCCAGTCACCTCAGAGTTTAAAAGAGAAACGCCACAGCTGGACTTGAACAACATGGCTGGTGTTGCATTGGTTGGTGTTGCTTTGACAAATAACTCTATATCTACAAATATATCACATTTATTGGAGCTGTGATGTATTTCCTCTCAGCATCACACTCTTATTTAGGAAATAAATAAATAAATAAACAAGACAAAAGGCCCAGCTGAATCGTCATTACAGATGAGCGCGCCTACACCGGGCGACAAGTCCACTTCATCTTCCCGCGCTTACACTCTGAGAGCAAGCAAACAGAGGTCGCGATTTACCCAAGAGATCGCTTTTTTTACTCTTCCCGCCAAGAAAAGCAGTGGTGTAATGGCGCGAGTCAGCTGGAGTTAAGCTGAAACCAAGGAAAAATCATAACGAATGGAGGAACCGATGGCCGTGGCGGGAAAATAAGTCCAAAAATCCCCTTTCAGTTCAACAAAAAACAACTGTCCTGTCTTTATTTACTCACCCTCTGTGCACGAGGCTGTTGTCTATCTGCACAGTCAAACTAAACCATGAACATTTATGTTCATAAGTTTGATGTGGTAAAGTTGTTAGAGATAACAAGTCATGAACACATTTTAAAACCCCTTCTAAAGTAATTTTACTACAAAAAAAACAAAAACAAATGACGTTTCTGGAACTTTCCTTTTTTATTTAAAGTAACAATCTGCACATTTAAATTACATTAAACAGCGGTTTGTGTTTATAGGTTTATGGTAAAGTTAATAAACATTGAAGACATTAATACATTTCAGAACATTGTAACGTAATTTTGTTTCCGTATCGTTTCGTATAGGATTTAATAGAAAAATTAACAAAAAAATGCATTTTTTATGGGTTTAAATGTGATAAAGTTAGGTATTTACATCATTTCAAACATCATTCTACATAATTTTACAAAAAAAAAACATTTGTGGAACATTTTATTTGTATTTAAAGTAATTTTAAAACCAAATAGCATTTCTGGAATGTTTCTTTTGGATTAATAGTAACAATTTGCACATTTGAATTAAACATTAAAAGAAACCAAAATGTATTTATTTATAGGTTTGATGTGGTAAAGTTAGCCATTTTAGTCATAAATGCATTTAAAAAAAATTTACTGTAATTTTACTACAAAAACGGCAACGTTTCTGGAACGTTTCATTTGTATTTAAAGTAATAATCTAAATTAAACATTAAATAAAAAAATGAAAATGTATGTTTATAGGTTTGATGTGGTAAAGTTGTTAAGCATTAAGCATGTTGTTAAGCATGTCAAGTCATAAATACATATCAAATTATCATTGTAATGTAATTTTACTACAGGCAGACACACACACAAAAAAAAAAAAAAAAATCAGTTGGAGTTAAACTAAAACCAAGAAAAAAGTGTTTCTGAAAGCCGTCAAATCATAACAAATGGAGGAGCCGATGACCAGCAAAAAAATAAATCCAAAAATATTCTTTTGAAGGACTAGTTCACCTAAAACCAAATGGTGTGTCTTTCTTCATTTGCAACACCAGAGCATCTCATTATCATCTTCCCCTGTTTAAAGCTCATAAACACACACAAGGCTGTTGTTTCGCAGCTGAACAAGGGTTTATGAACTCATCTGTGCAGCAGAAACAGCAAAAGCCCATTTGTCTGGATTCATAATACATGTTGTGGGGTGAAGATCTATATATACCAGCCACTGGCACCATTCTGCCGCTCTTCTTCGCGTTTAATCTCTTGTCCTCTTCGCAAATGGCTTCTGACGGCAGTTTATGGCCTTGCAATCTGTTCACAGGCTCCTAGGTAATAAACATGCGTTTAATGATGGTTTGGTAACTGAAATTATAAATCAAATTAATCAAATACACCCACCTTAGAGGAGCCTGTGGTCCTTCATCTTCTTCTCATTCTTTTTGGTCTTTAACGCAGCACTCGTTAGTTCTTCAGAGTCATTTTCAGACAAACATTTAATTTAGTAATGAAAACATCTTCATTTTACACAACCACCATAAAACATTATGAAACAATGTAAAAATACCAAAAAAATGTACCTTTGAAATATCATTATAATGTAATTTTACTACAAAAAACAAACATCAACGTTTCTGCAACATTTCTTTTAGATTTTAAATAACATCATCTGCATATTTAAATTAAACGTCAAATTAAACAGTGAAAATTTATATATTTATAGGTTTGATGTGGTAAAGTTCTGAAATATTTTAGTCATAAATACATTACAAAACATTATTGGAACCTAATTTCCTAAAAAAATAAAATAAAAATAAACAATAATAATAAAAACAGCAACGTTTCTGCAACATTTAGTTTGCATTTATAGTAAAAATCTGCATATTTAAATTAAACGTTAAATTAAACAGTGCAAATTTATAGGTTTGATATAGGTAAAGTTTGTTAAACATTTAAGTCATAAATACATTTCAAAACATCATTCCAGCATAATTTTCCTAAGAAAAACCAAACAGCAATATTTCTGAAATGTTTGTTTGGATTTGTAATACCAATCCGCACATTTAAATTAAACGTTAAAGGAAACAGTGAAAATGCATTTGTTTATATGCATTTTTGGTCATAAATTTCTGAACATGATTCCAATGTAATTTTACTACGAAACAAACAAATGTCAATGTTTCTGGAATGTTTAGTTTGGGTTTAAAACAACACAATCTGCACATTTAAATTAAACGTCAAACGTACCAACAACAACAAAAAATATATATATTTGTTTATAGATATGATGTAAAAATGTTAAAACATTGCAAAAGGATGTGCGAACAATATCATAACGTTTCTGCAATGTTATGAAAATAAGTATTATGTTAAAACAACAAACAGCATCACACATTAAAGAAGCTTATGGTAAAAACAGTATTGCAAACTTTTTTACAACATAGTTGTGAAAGCTTGGATCTCAGCTCTTTCACATGGAAACCTACCAATCAACTGGGCATGGTAACGTTTATATACGGTAGCATTAAACTCACATATCTAAGGATGTTTATGCACAGTCATTGATACTATATGTATCTACTCAAATGAAACACATACAGTGTAATCTTCACACATGGATTTCGGGCCATCACCAAGCTGTTAATTAAGAGTCCTGATTTCCTCTTCCTCTTAAAACTTTACAGGTGCTGACAGCCAATCAACAACCACAACAGCTCTTAAGTCTGGATGTGTCAAAAACACTTCACAGCCAATCAAATTATGGCTGCGTGATGACATGAGAGCGGACTGAATTCAGCTCGTAGCAGAATAAGTGTCAGTTTATATTGTGATCATTGTGAGGTGTTTTAGAATGGCTCAATTTCAGGTTCAATTTGTGCAAAATGAATTAGTCTATTAGACTTCAGCTCACCATCTGAGCCACACACATGAATGATGCCTCGAATTATCCCGCCGCACAATAGAAATCTGACAAAGGCCCATAGACTTACATTGAAGGAGGGACTCAAGCAGTATCTAGGCACCAGAGGGGGAATTGTTTTCACATAGGGAAGAAAACACCTAGCAACAACCCACAACATCTTACCAACTGCCTAGCAAGAGGGGGAATTGTTTTCACATAGGGAAGAAAACACCTAGCAACAACCCACAACATCTTACCAACTGCCTAGCAATGGCAAAGTAACTCTACAGAGCACTGTAGAAATGGCAAAGAAATGTCTAGTAAGTTCCCATTACACCCTACTAAGAACAATTACTTAACAACAGCACAGAACACCATAGAAACCACATACAGTAGTAATACCTTAGCAACCACCCCAACACCCTAGCAACAGCATGGAATATAGCACCCTTACAAACGTAACAGAACAGCCCTGTCAATACCCTAGCAATCACTTTTAACACCCTAGAAACTGTATAGCAAATATCTTAACAACTAAGCACCCTAGTCACAATGTAGCTTTCACATAGCAACATCCTAGAAACCACCCTAGCAACCACCTATGTATGTTACCACCCACAAAACCCTTATAAACCTTAGAAACCACCTAGTAACACCCTAGCAAGCACTTTCAACACCAGAACTGCATATCAATGCCCTGACAACTAAGAACATCTTAGCAACATACCAGCCACAACATAACAATTACATAACATCCGAGCAACCATTATAATACTTTGTCAACTGCATAGCAACACCTAATAATACAGAAAACCTCTGCAACCACCCACAAAATCTGAGTGCATAGCTATTCCTTGACAACAAACCACAACACCTTAGAAACCACCTAGTAATACGTTAGCAACCACTTTTAACACCCTAACAACTGTAACTAAGAACACACTAGCAACTACATAACATCCTAGCAACTAATATAACACTGAATAGCAACCTCTATAAAAAAAAAAAACACCTCTAGTTGCTGGGCAACGATTTATCACGATTAATCACATCCAAAATAAAAGCTGTTGTGTACATAATATATGTGTGTGTACTGTTTATATTTATTAGGTATATATAAATACACACACAGGCATGTACTGTATATATTTGAGAAACATATGTTGCTTATATATTAAATGTTTTTATATCAATATAAATATGTACATGTAAATACATGTAAATATTTTCTAAATATATACTGTATGTGTGTGTCTTTATATATGCATAATAAATATACACAGTATATTATAAAAACAACGTTTTTTGTTTGTTTTTTTTTCCCCAGCTGATGAACGCTAAAAATATTGACAGCCAAACAGAATCCATCCTGCTATAAAGTGCTCGAGAATTTAAAGTGGCAGACGCACGTGCGCTTAGAATAAACAGACGATATCGTTCGCTGGAAGCTAATATCGTTATCTTTATAGTTATCGTTCTTGGTGTGAACGGGGCTTAAGTCCACCAAAGTCTACTCTCCTGTCTGATTTGTTTGTGGTGGATTCAGCATTATGATTGGTCAGATCACCTTTCAATCAAGCTCTTTGCCAATGGTCAATTGCATAGCGACACCTTAGCAACGCCCTGGCAACAAGAGTTTAATCACAGAAAAAAAATTGACCATATTAAAACCCAGTTTCTATCTAAAATGTGTGTCAAAAAAGGTATCTAAATAACACGACAGAACTGAACAGCTAAATCTGTTGTGTCGAGGAAGCACAGGCATGAGTGTAAGTGGTTGTCTTCCAGAGGTCAGAGATGACATTGTGAGGCTCCTCGAGCTGCAGGTTTGTTTGCAGGCCGCTGGATGAGAGAAACTGAAGATGTAATTTGGCCTTGGAAATCTTCAGCGAGTCTTGGACGGAGCCTGCGGCGAGCAGCGGGGAGCGGGAGTGTGTTTTCCCGCCGGTGTGCTCATCTTCACTACCTCTCGTCGAGCTAATGGCCGCTGGAATCGCGCTGCAAGCGCTCGGGCCCCTGAGAGTGAGAATAAACCTGCTGGGAGGAGAGAGAGAGAGAGAGAGGGACCCTCGCTGTTCCAAACAAGAGGGCAGAGGAGGTGAGCCAAAACACACGGCAAAACCTGTTTATATTCCTCCTGAAGCTCCAGGGCGCCTCACGTGTCGAGTGTTGCTTCATTTTCATTACCAAGAACAATATTTCAGTGGCGGCCACACCGGCCCCGTGAGGTGGAAAATTACGCGATTTAGGGTTTTATCATCTGAAACACAAGAGTTTCATTTTCTGAGAGAAAGTGAAGTGATGGCTGGAGACCTTTAAAAGAGATAAGGGTTCTGTTATATAATATACTACAAACTTAAAAAATATATATATATATAATATATATTTATATATATATATAAATATACACACACACACACACACACACACGTGTTATAAGAACAAGGCAAGCTGAGTCATTGGGTAAATCTCAATAAATAAATAAATAAATACCAAATGACATATTAATAATAAAATTATTAATATTATTATTATTGCTACACACAAAACTAGTGAAAACCAACAAACATAGTAAAAATAATGACTAATAAAATTGATATCAAATGCATCTAGTGGTGTGTTGTATTAATTAAAGGAACAGTGCACCCAAAAATGAAAACTCGCATAATTTACTCATCATGTCATTGCATCATGTCAGTCCGGATTTAAAGGTTTGTGAGATATGGGAAAAGATAAACATATTTACTACTAATTTTATGCAAAATAAAAACTAGAACTAGATGCATTCTAGTCTTTTCCATTTGTACACATACTTTACAAAACACATAATTTGCATACAATGTGACACTGCCACATAAGGGACGTGTTTTACCACTCTGTATATAACTGTATATTTCTGTATATAGAGTTTTAATAGGTTATACATGCTTCCTTGTGCATTTGAACTCTTGTCTTGTCTTTAAAAACTGAGGGCCAGTTTAACTAAACAGGGCAAATTAAGGCGAGAGCGTAATTCCAAAACAGAGCTGATGGGAGGGGACATTTCTGCAGGTGATTTACTGACAATGCACAAATTAAAGAACACAGACGCAACATCCCATTTGCATATCGACCAACGCAATGTGTCAAGCGCAGTGCAAATTAGTAGTCGCAAATAAAGATTAAAGAAATAAAGAAGCCACAGTATGTTGAAAAGAACCGGAGGCCAAAAGTGAAGGTTTGCTAGACGTTTTGATAGAGCTGGTATTGTGTGACACCTAGTTGGGGGTTCAAAGTCGTCTTTTATTTCCTGAAGCAAATTAAAAATAACATGGCTTGGCAAACGATATGTTTGGATAATGTGTTCTTCTGGTATTCAAAATAAATTAATACATGGGAAAAAATCCTCTCTCTTCTACCACCTCCTCCTAGCAACAATAATTGCAGCCATTTCAAGCGCAAAATAGTTTAAGACATGTTTTTTGGGTGGCATTAAAAAATGAGTGCAAATGTTAGTAAATCTCGTTGCGTGATTCATTTGAATACTCTCCTCCCATAACTTTTGCGTCTCCTACAAATGCATATTCAATAAGGTCAGGCGCAAATATAACTGTGTCCATGCCTTTTTAGCACTAATTCATCACTGTGCATCTTTAGTAAAACCTAACAGTACAATTTTAACGGCAAAAGATGGTTTGTGCTGGTGCAAGCTGTTAGTAAAACTGGCCCTGAGACTTTTACCTGTCATGTGAGCAGAAGTAGGAACTAGCCAGTAGCCTCTCAGGATAAAAGTATGGATCTCAGTATGGCCTATGTTTGGGGCCTGAAAAACCAAATGGGACTGGATTGTGAAGTACCTTGTTTTGAACACTTGCCATTCCAGGAGTACCTTTTCACACTTGCACTTTGGATTATGTCATATGGGATTGTATATACATGGGTGGACATTGGACCAGGGGTCGGCAACCTGTGGCACGCAGAGGGATAATTACTGGCATGCGAGCAATAGGGAAATCTGCATTCCGACATACATTTTGAGGTAATCATTTGTCATAGTTACACAGCCTGTTAGAATCTATAAATACTATTAAAGTGTGAGAATTAACTTGCGCTAATCTACAGATACGCGGGGGGATATTGGCACAGTGGTTAAACAGAAAAATTAAAAATGGCACTTCATGCCCGAAAGGTTGCCGACTGCATTGGACTGTCAACACACACAGTTTCTTATGGACTACTGTAGGGTATGGAATTGATGGACTCTATGCTGCTTTTACTAGTCTGAGGATTATTTTATATTGTGTTGTTTTAGTACAGTGTCATTCTTGTTGGTGTACATACCTGTTATTTTATTGCTGTTTTCTTGACCTCATTTTTAAACTCAACGTACAAGTATTTGTTTGTGGGGCAGTCGTGGCCTAATGGTTAGAGAGTCGGACTTGTAACCTGAAGGTTGTGGGTTTGAGCCTCAGGTCTAGCAGGGATTGTAGGTGGGTGGAGTGGATGACCAGCGCTCTCTTCCACACTCAATACCACGACTGAGGTGAGACCCTTGAGCAAGGCACCGAACCCCCAACGCCGCTCTGGGTGTGTGTTCACTACTGTGTGTGTGTGTGTGTGTTTGTGCATTTGGATGGGTTAAATGCAGAGCACAAATTATGAGTATGGGACGCCACACATCACTTCACTTCAAGTCTTTTAAACAATTCTCCAGTAGGGTGTTACAACAAATTTAGCTGATGTTGCACATACCATTATTAAATTATAATTGGAACTTGCTTTATTTGTGCAGCTTTATATTGTTTCTTACAACTGTTTTAATGGGGTGCAATGAAAACTGCAGGAATTGCATTGAAATTTTTTGTTTTATTTTTGAATATTTCAAATCATATGAGCCCTTCACAAAACTACAGTGAACTTACAAATTGAAGAAAAACAAAAAAGTATTAAAAATGTATAATTACAGGACTGTTTCTTTAAAAAAAAAAAAAAATAATAATAATAATCTGTTCTACCACATCCTGAAGATTCCTGATTATACCGAAATCTGGGAAAAGTGCAGATTTTTGTCATTCCAGGTCAGCGTTTTATTTTGAAAGATTGTCTGCTCACACTTTGGTTTCTGCAAAGTAACATCATAATTAAATAAGGATATTTTTAATTACACTTTTTGAAAACAAGCCAACAAACAAGATTATTATTCTTCTTTTTTTTTATCTTTTAAAAACATTTTGAATCCAAATTAATTTGGCCAGTTTATTCCAGCTTGTGTGGTTACATGAGACTATAAATAAGTGCTGAATATATAGACCATGTATATGGACCATGCAGCAGTTGAAGACTGAATTACGGATTTAGAGGTTGTTTGGTCAATAAATCGGAAAAATAAATAAAATAACCAATATTATGAATACTCTCATCATACAGACAAGTGTTTTGAAGTATGCCTTTGTAAGTCCTTAAAACAAAACAATATACTAAAATAGATATTTAAAGCGATAGTTCACCCAAAACTGAAAATTTTATGTTTATCTGCTTACCCCCAGGGCATCCAAGATGTAGGTGACTTTGTCTCTTCAGTAGAACACAAACAAAGGTTTTTAACTCAAACCGTTGCAGTCTGTCAGTCATATAATGATGTCCTAAGACACGAAACAATCAGTTTGTGCGAGAAACTGAACAGTATTTATATAATTGTTTACCTCTGATACAGGCAATGTCCAACCATCCTGAGCTCATCCACAACATCCGGCGCGTGACGCGTCAATGGCTCTGGAAAATAGATATATATACTGATGTATACATAGATATATATGTAGATCCTTACCTATCACAGCCCATAGAAACCGTCGCTAATGAGGCATCTATGTATATATATCTATGTGCCAGAGCAGGTTGACGCGTCACGTGCCGGATGTTGTGACAGTCGGACATTGCGGTGTATCAGAGGTAAAAAATTATATAAATACTGTTCAGTTTCTTTCACAAACTGATCGTTTAGTGTCTTAGGACATCAATGTATCGTCACGAGCCGCAAGGTTTAATTTGGATTTGTGTGTGCATGTTTTTTTTTCTCTCAAAGATTGTGTGCCCATTGACTGGCATTATATGACTGACAGACTGCAACGGTTTGAGTTAAAAACCTTCGTTTGTGTTCTACTGAAGAAACAAAGTCACCTACATCTTAGATGCCCTGGGGGTAAGCAGATAAACATCATATTTTGAACTATTGAACTTTTGAACTATCCCTTTAAGGAAGAAACAACTAACTGATAATAATAAATACAATCATTCCTCAAAGCTGAAACCATGTCCTAATAAATACAACAATTGATTAATTAAATAAAATGGAATAAACAGAAAACAAAATAATGTTGTAAATACTGTTCAGTTTGTACACCTATTGTACAAATGTACACCTTATTGACACCTTACCAGAATATGAAAGCAACATGCTAAATGTTTTCTTTATGATGGTTTTATGGAAAAAAACATTAATTGCGAGAAAACAAGAAACTGACAAACCAGGTGGGCTTTCCCATAAGGATGTAATGTTGCATGAAAATTATGAATAATAATAATAATAATAAAAACATAACCATAAAAACACTACACCACACTATAAACAACTTACTGTTGTTTCTCTTGATCTTGTCCTCAGTCAGAATCTTCTAGATAGTCTTTCCCTCGTGATAAACCACACAAACGTACCGGGTGTACCAGTTGTCTGAAGGAACAACAAGGGTATACTGTAGATTTATTTCATATTGATTGATTGATTGATTGATTGATTGAAGCTTTCTGCAGAAGACAGTTAAGAATGACATGCATATCTGATCCTGTGATGAATGAATCATTCAGCGCTTCAGTTCCTCCAACAGTTCGACTCAGACCAAAGAGCCGTTGATATGAGCATGTGTGAACCGAGCTCTTCAATGAAGGGGCCAAATTAAAGTTTTTATGGTTTCTCATTGTTTATGTAAAGACTAGTTTATTCACTTAACCAGTCCGCAAAATCATACCAGACTTCCCCATTTGTCTGAGACTTTAGAGGTAATAATGTTGTAAATAAAGTTCAGTTTCTTGCACATACCGATCGTTTTACTTATTAATACCTCAATATTTTATCAGGAGCCATGGGTATTCATTTTGTCTTGCCTCATATGCTCTTTTTGACTCTCGAAGTGATGACAGCTGTTGACTTGCATTATATGAATTACCAAGGACCATGGTTTCAGCTAAAAATCTCATTTACTGTTCTACTGAAGAAAAAAGTCAATTATATCATGGATGACCTGAGGGTGAGTAAATTGTTTATTTTTGGATCAACTTTCCCTTTAAAAACTTACTGATGTTGCTCTTGATATTGTACTTAGTTTTCTGGATGGTCCCTGTCATGTGCTCCACCACACAAACATACTGGTTCTTCTTCCACTCGTCTGGAGTAACATAGACGGAAGATGTCTTCTGAAATGTCCCATCTTCATTTGGAAGTAGCTCTCCAAGATCCACATCCTCATCTTGATCCTGTCCATTTCTTAACCAGGTAATAGTTACTCCTGATGGGTAGAAACCTGTGGCATGACACAACACTGGAGACGAGGGATCCTTCTGTAACAGAGACACTTCAGGAGCTAAAAAAGAAAAAAAAAATATTGAGATAAATGTGAGGAAAATACTTAACCGTTTGAATCAGATCAGTTAAATAAATACATCTACATTTTGTTTTAAAGGGGTGGTTTATTGCAATTTCACTTTTTTAACATTAGTTTGTGTGTAATGTTGCTGTTTGAGCATAAACAATATCTGCAAAGTTGCAGTGCTGAAAGTTCAATGCAAACAGAGATATCGTCTTTTAAAATTCTGGAAGTTTAATGCCTACAAAAACGGCTGGTAAGGGACTACAACGAGATACTTCCCGGGTCCGTTATGAAAAATGAAGCATGAACACATGTTAGACTGCACCCCATAAACACAATCAAGCCTAGAAAAAAAACAGTAAACCACCCCTTTAATGAAGCAATCCGTAAGAAAGAGAAGCACAAATAAAATAGTCTACTTCTTGAACAAAGTTCTACTTACTTCTCGAAGACATTCTACCTCTTCTCTTTAAATCTGCTTTCCTTAATGTCAAGAAATAGTTTAGCCAGTCAACGCAATAATATTTGTAGTATTGTTTCAGTAATTCAAGTTGTTTTCTGTCATCGTTCCACTGTATCACTGTGGGCATTCCGTGCAGTACAGGTGTGAAGTATCTGAGCTCCTTCAGGTCTAGTGAGATAAAATCCTCTCCATCATAACCGTGCAGATCAAACCCTTGTGAGTATCCAGTCTGATCATCCCATTCACATCCATACATCCTCTGATATGTATGAACACCTGAAGAGAGCAAGTGAGAACCATAAAATCTGTTTGTTTGCTTTTTTTTTTTTTTTTATTATTATTGTATAAGGTAATTCTTTGACATAAAACTGTAGCATAAAGTATTGTAACTCACCATGTGAGTGATTGAATCGCTCCATTAGAACAGTGATGTTGATTTTGTTGGTCTGCTGTACTTGTTCTCTGATCTCAGTGTATTCTTTAAATCTGTCTGTAGATACAAACTCCTTCATCCAGTCCTGTCTGGGAATCAGCTTCTTTATCCCACTGTCATAATAATCAATCTGTTGTCCATCCAGTGTAGTTACAGCAGAAAACTCTGGGATTCCTGCAATCGTCTGTCCATTTATTTCAGTGTAAAATGTGATGAAGTTGTGAATCTCTGAACAAACAAGATGACAAATACAGTTAAACACCATGTACAGTGCCATAAACCAAATTACTGTTTGAGTCATTAAGTTTTTTTCCCCCTTAAATTTCACATCAATACTTTTGCAGGTTCATCATAAACTAGATCAAGTTTGTCAAGACAATCTTCAGGTTAGCTTGAGAAAGCCTAGTCTGAAAGTTTGAAGTAGTTACTTCAAATCTCGTAGATAGATAGATAGATAGATAGATAGATAGAAGGTTGCCACTAGGCAGCTGCTATGCAGTTGTTAGGGTATTCAAAATGGTTGCTAGGGTGTTGTGGGTGGTTGATAGGTGGTTTCCAAGGTGTTCTGAGTGGTTGCTAAGGGGTTATGTGTGGTTGTTAGGGTGTTGCTATGTATTTGGTAGCAACATGCAAACATGTCATACACACGTTAGCAAAGTGTTAAAACATGCAAGAACCTTGCAAATTACCAAATTACACCAATTACAAACAACTGTTAGCATGTATTTACACATTGCTAACGTGTTTTAACATGTTAGCATGATTTAACATGTTGCTAGCAAGTTTTAGCATATTAGCATGATTTAACATGTTGCTAGCATGTTTTAGCATGTTAGCTTGATTTAACACACCTTTAGCATGTTTTAGCATGTTTCTAGCATGATTTAACAAACAACTTTCATGTTTAAGCATGTTTCTAGCATAATTTAACACATTGCTAGCATGTTTTAACATATTGCTTTCATGCTCTAGGCTATTTTTAAGCTTTGCTAGTTCTCTTCGAAGGGAGCTTGATTGTTAGGCAATCTGGCCAATCATGACGCAGAATCTGCCATTTTTGTGTGACAAACAAACCAGACAGTAAAGTAGATTAACGTTGGTGGAATTAAACTTGAAAAATAGTGTGTATTGACGTCATTCCAAGGTTGAAATAAGATACCTTCTGATATTCATTCATGTTTTTTTCGTGTTGTAACTAGTAAAGAGGAAGATATGATCAATTCATGTGCCGCTTGAACTGAGGCGCTACAGCGATCTGTCACGACACATTAAAGAGCCACAAAATGCTATTTATTGTTTGAATTTCTTTTTTTTTTTTTTTTGTTTCATACCAAAAGTAACCTGCTCTGTCTTGTCTGTCGGGATGTTGTCAGTGTTTTTTTTGCTCTGCAGTGTATTTTTCACGCCGTGAGAACATTATGTGTGAGAGCGCCATTGCTTGTCGAACATAGCAACGATAACTATGGGGGGCCGGTGTTTGCGAAAGGTCAATTGAATCTCAAGGGATTCTGGGAGTTTAAATTTTAATTTTGACAGTTGGAGTTTGAATAGTCTTGGCTTATCTGAACATTCCGTCAATGTAAGTCTATGGAATTTTTCATCTTAATTTTTGGGAAAACTGTAAGTCCAATCAGTTAGAAAAGATATAGCATACCTAGTCATAACATCTGAAGATCTGAGGTGAGTACGGTGAATATGGATGGAAAGTTTTAGGAGAAGTTAAGCCTTGTTCAGACTGTCAGTCCAAATCTGATTTTTGTTTATATCCAATTGGAAGCCGATCTAAAGTCTAAACAGCATAACAAAAAAAATAAAATAAAAAAAAAGACCCCGTGAAATCTGATTTTTACAAATCTATTTCAAGGCACATTCGTATGTGGTTTGAAATCATACCCAAATCACATTTCGGGAAATAAGTTTCAGCCAGATAGATCAGATTGGATTTTGCGTAGATTTATTTCGCCTACGTCACTTTCTCATGTCACATAAAAAATAAACATGTCAGACATTGTTTGTAGAAAACATGCTGGCTGTCTTTGCAGAAACAAGGTTGTGTTGTTGTGAAGCGCAAGTCAAGTGGAAAATGACAATATACTGCTGGTCTACAGTACTCTGAGTTTTGAGACTGGCTGAGAAGGAAGCGTGGAATAAAGCAGTGCATTCCATCTTCATATGTTTCTGCCACTGCCTTATAAGACACATATATTCCAGCGAGATGGCAACGTGTTGTTATGTTCTAAGACAACATCCGTATTGAAAACTGTATTGCTGTTATTGTTGTTTTTAGTTTAGGCATACCAATGCAATGTCACTAACATAGAAACCAATGCAGATAAAGTAAAATAATCAGTAAAACAAAAGAGTGTCACAGGACACAACAGTTTTGATATTGGATACCATGGAAATGGTATTTTAAAACCTTTTAAAACTCATTTTTTGTGATATCAACTTCAAATTTGGAACACGACTTGTTTAGACATATGGCTTTGATTTTATAGCAATTTTGTCCAAATTCACAAATCCAAATTTTGTCAAATATATTTTGTATAGAATAAAAAAAATGTTTGTACATTTGCACTTTCATTTTTTTTGGCATGCTTTTAATCGGCAATGTGTCTTCTTTTAAAAAAGACCAACCTTGAGTCTGTATTCCAAAGCATCCATGAATTATGGATCTATGTTAAAAAAGGGGGGTTGACATTTAATGGGTTAATATCTCTCACTTGACGAGTGTGGGTCTGCCCTGCTTTTGAGCATTTCCTCCCCCTTAAAAAAAAAGAAAAAGAAAAAGAAAGAAATCGCATGCCAGTGCCACCACAGGCCTGTGGTGAGATACTACCTGTCAATGATACAGCTGATTCTACAGGTATATACAGATAGTTGCAACATTCGCAAGTTAGCTAAAAGGATAAAACCAAATTAGACAGTCATTATTGAGCTCAACTGCCCCATCAAACTCAGATGGTGAAAAAGTTCACTTGTTAAAAATTAAATCAAACTGATTTGGCTTAAATTTGAGGGTATGAGCTAGAGGTGGGAAATAAATATGCCCAAAATCTTATTTCACAATATGATTATAATTTATTATATAATTTATTTCATGATCTAGTCATTTTTGTTATTTTTTATTTGCTTGTTTTTTTTTTTTTTTTTTTTATTAACATTATAGATACAGACAGCAGAAGGAATATTAGCCTGCTGTAAAGATCCAATATATTGATACGCATGCATTTTCTTTCTCATCTGTTTCCATTAACTTAAGTCATAAGCCAAGACGGGCATGTTAACATAATTGTGTGTGCAGTAAGTAGTGAAAGATATCTGAATTTACAATTGCATGCTGTCTGTGAGAGAGGTGGCTTGGGTGTGTGATAGCACACAAGCACTGAACTGAGTTTATTGCGGTTTAACTCTTTTTAGCATGTCCCGTACTTTATTTTCTCATTCATGCATGTTCATTATTCACTTTAAACTGTCAATAACCTTAAGCAGTCCTGTGCTGTCTGAAGTTTGGGACGGCCAGTGTTTATGCAGGGAGCAGAAGCAGAGCGCTTTACACAATGCTGTCGCAAGCCAACACAGCTCAGGAAATAGTTGTGCAACACTATATTGGACTAGATAAATAATAAACTAAAAAGGGACAAAATAAGTAAATAAAATTAATAATAATAATAATAATAACAATAGATTGTTTTGTATTTGAGAGAATTAGATTAAAAACACCTGTCAGTTCAACCAGGGATAATATCGATACTTAAAAATATTAAAAACGTTTCTGTTAATTAAAATGAAGCTGAAAACGAAACAGAATTGATAATAAATATACTGTAACATGAATATCAACTGAAAATTTGAAAATTAAAACCATTGCCTTGGAAATGTTCAAATTGAAGCACTGGAAATAAATAAAAATTGAAATAGCAATATTAGAAAATATAAAGAACAACAAATAATTAAAAAAAAAAGAATAATAAAATGACAAAAGCACAAAATAAAATAAATAATAAAAAGAAATAAACAAAATAAATACTAATTCAAAATATTAACAAAAGTAAAGAAACTCAGAGTTCAACACACGGAAGTAGCTGAAGGCCTTGCTGACAGAAATCTTTCTTTTTAACGCAATACCAGCATCTATGGCTATATTCATGGCGAGAACCGAGTTTAATTATTCAAAAAGAAAAAGAAAATTAGATTTTTAAGATTTTTTTTTTTTTTTATTGTTGTTCAAAAAAAACCCAAGACCAAATTTGGATTAACTTGATTAGTTGACAGATTGTTAATAGTTAATCTCACCTGAGTAAACAAAAGGTATGTAGATGAAGAAAATGATGAACTTCATTATGGACAAAAATCTGTGCATTTGACTCTCAAATAAGTGTATTCGTCAAAAAGCGCAGCAGACACTCTCTAGTCTTCACCACATCGACAGGAAGAAGTGGTTACTCAGGGAAGCTGCAGCTCTATATAAACAGTTTCAATACGGATGCTTAAGGAGGAAACTTTCGAGCACAAGTTCACTGCTTCATTCATTAACCATTTTTTTCCCAGACAGACATTTGATCATTTCTGTTAACACTTTATTTTGATAGCCCACGTTAGACATTCTACTAACAGGCAGATCTAACAGTAATATTTAGGTACTGAAATACTGCAGATATTGAATGCAGTAATCAAATGCAAAATAACACTGAATATTTATCACTATATAAATACAGACAAGTCATTACAGATAAAGTTAGAAAAAGTTATTTTGTCAAGAGCAATGAGTGATTTTCTCTTTGTTGTTTGTTGCTGCTTGATTAACATTAATGACGAAGACAGCAGCAGGTTTATTAGGCTGCTGTCACTTTAAGACCTAATGCACGTCACGTAATGTATACTTTCACACATGTGTTTTCTTGCTCAACTGTTTAAACTCATTTAAGATATAACCGACTGTGTTTACATGAATACTCACCAGGACGGGCATTTTGACATCATTTTCTGCGTATCAGAAAGTTTATGTGCAATATGCCATAAAAAGAACTCAGTTTAGTAGTCACAAACTGTCTGAAAAACATTTTCCTGTGTGCGTTTATCTGAGTTTCACATCTTCTTGCACTTGAATGGTGTAAAATCTCTTGAATGTTTACATTGGAATCAAGTCGATAGTATTGCCAAAAATTAAATGGTCACCAAGTAAGAAATCCAAAAGCAGCAAAAAACCTTGGGAGAAACCAGGTTCAGATAAAACCAGCATGGTGTAGTTTTAATTCCAGGCTGCAAAACAAGTCAAAATTGCGCAGAGGACTCATCTGGTTCCTGTGGTCTAGGTGACGAGGTCTTCATAAAGCAACTGTCTCTGGGGCTCATCTAGTTGACATGGTCTCCTAATCTGGATATGGGCTGGATTCGGGTGACTGCAGTGACAATCTGATCTGGATACAGAGTGGGTCTTGGTTGCTACGATGACCTTGGATTAAGAATGAAACAGATTAATATATAAGTATAATTTATATATAACCTCATATATAACGAACACTGATTCACTCTTAAAAACAGTCTCTTGTCGCCATCAAATGGCGCATAAACACACACTGTTTCTCAATACTAAATACTATTATTATATACTGGTATTATTTCTATAAAACATTATTTATTGAATAATAATATTTTTTATTTTAGGCCATCATAAAAGTTGACAGTCAATTCAGTCAAAAGTATAAAGGCGGCGCTCTGATATACAGCATTAAATTTATATAAAATGTGATGAGATTTTACCCACAGCCAAAACTATTTGCTCTGGAACAAATAATAGAATAATGAGACCTAAAACTGCCCGTTAGATTTACCCAAAATTATGAATTATATTTCATATAATAAGAGATATCAGATCAGCAGTCAATTCTAGACATATCTGAAGTCTAAAGAACTACTTTCTCAGTGACACAAAAACAATTTATTTATAAAATTAATTGTTATCAAATTATCATTGAAGCTTTGTTTTTAGCTTTATATTGTTTCTTACAACCGTTTTAATAAAAAACAATGAAAACTGCAAGAACTGCACTGAATTTTCAATGTTTTATTTTATTATTGTTATTATTATTTTTACATTTCAAATCATAAAAGCCTCAAACTAAACACATAATCAGTAAACTTATGAATTGGAATAATAAAAATAATTATAAATAAAAATGCATAATTACAGGACATTTTCTTTAAAAAAAAAAAAAAATGTTTTGGTCTGGCATGCTGGAAATCATCTGCTCTCCCACATCCTGAAGATTCCCAGTTATACTGAAATTTAGGAAAAGATGATTGGAGGCAATGTCATAATGATTAAAAGGGTATATATAATTATTATTATTTTTTAAATCACTGTGTACATTAAAGGGATAGTTCACCCAAAACATAAGCATAAAAACACTATACCGCACTATTACTAACTTACTGTCATTACTCTTCATCGCAAATCTTCTGGAGGGTCTTTCCCTTGTGCTCCGCCACACAAAAATACTGGTTCATCTTCCAATTGTCTGGAGAAGCATGGAGGATATACAATAGGTAGTCAACTAAAATGCCTGTTACCAGTGCGGTGGTAAATACAACACAGTCAAATTTAAAAACTAGTTTATGAAATCTCCACCAGGTGGCTCAAAGCTGGAATTGTGACAATGTCAGTGAAGATAAAATAATGAAAAATGACTGGTAATATTAATTACAATAATAATCTAGCAATATATCATTTAATCTCAACAAATTATTCATCATTCAAATCCTTAATGTTCCAACTATTTGACTACTGTTACATTGAAATACTACAGTGACGGCAGTGCTTGAAGTGTGCTTTTTACTGTACAGTACTAGCCAGTCGATTACTATACTGTACATTTAGAAAGGTGTGCATTATGCCACAAAATAAATAAAACAATTAAAAATGCATGTGCCATCTTCTGACGAGATGTGGGAATTCATTTGGCATGACCCTCACAGTGCATTATGGGTATTCTCAAGCCGTTGAGTGTACATTGTTTGTACGCTTGCTGTTGTAGTGCATTATGGGATACATCAAGTTCATTCCTAACACTTCAAGTTATTCCCATCTCATTTGGTTCAGTATGGTACGCAATTATGTCCGTTTCCATTGTCAGAAGTTGTGAATGGTATAACTATAATTGATATATTTTTGAGAAAATTTGGCATTTGATTAAAAACACCACATGAATTTATGTTAGTTCAACCAGTGATTTTATCAATAATGAAAAAAAAAAAATTCTGTTAATTAAAATAAAGATAAAATAAAACAAAATTAATAATAAACTACAACAAACAAAAAGAACAAAAAAAAAGAATAAAAAGACAAAACTAAACATAAAAATAAAAAGCTTATTCAACATATTAATAAAACTAAAGCAACACTAAGTTTAACACAGGGAAGTAGCTTTAGCCTTGCTGAAAGAGAAATCTTTCTTTCCTTTCCTCTTATAGCTTCTGTGGCTATATTCATGGCGAGAGCCATTTGGATTCACTTGGTTAGCTGACGAAGAATTCAACCTTTAGATGATGTTATGAAATGAATCTCGCCTGAGTGAACAAAAGGTACGTAGATGAAGAAAATTATGAACTTCATTATGGACAAAAATACATGCATTTCACTCTCAAATAAGTGTAACCGGCAAAAAGTGCTGCAAAAACTCTAGACTTCAGCACAATGAAAAGGAAAAGTGGTTACTCGAAGATTCAGAACATACGTCACTGCGCTCTGATGAACAATCTCAATACAGATGATTGGGAGGAATTTTTTACTCACAAGTTGACACCGCTTCACTCAGTAACCTTTTATTTGCAGACAGACATTTATGATAACGCTTTATTTTGGTAAGACATATTAGCTATAAGTAACTTTGTACCAGTCAGAGTATTTGTGGACACTTTTTTTAAGTAGTAGATTTAGTAGTAGATTCTTTTTTATATTTGATCTCACCTAAATGTTTCACTCAATGTGTGTTTTTACAATTAGATTCATATTTACATTAGAAAGATAGTTACAGAAATTTGAAAGTGTACAACTCTGGATGGTGCTATAGGGCCAATTTAGTTGTGCAATAGCTTTTGTTGTTTGATTAACAGACAGCAGCAGGTATATATAGGCTGCTGTCACTTTAAGACCTAATGCACGGATCTAATATACTGTTACACGTGCGTGTTGTTTCTTGACTGCGTTTACTTGAGTACTCACCAAGAAAGGCATTTTGACAATTTTGTGTGTTTCAGAAAGTTTAAGCTCAGTAAACCTTGGAAAATAACTTTATATGTGAGCGTGCATAGAAAACATCTCTCAGAGAGCATGTGAGCACTGAATTGAGTACTTATTCACGTCTTCTTGCACTTGAATAGTTAAAAATCACCTGAATGATTACAATCACTAGCAAGACGTGTGCAATGTGCATATATATTCCGTCAGTTGTCCTAAGCATCTTTCATGCTGAAATGTTTGAGGCATTACAAGCACGGAACCTGTGGGAATGAGTAAAATTTCATTTTTCATTCAGTAAAATGATTTCTTCATTTTCATTACCAAGACTAATATTTCAGCAGAGGTCACACCAGCTGTGAGGTGGAAATGACATAATTTAGGGTTTTCTCAGCGAACACGACAAACAAGTTAGGTACTGTAAGTTATTAGTACTAATCTAGAGGTTAAACTAGAATTTGATTATATTTTTTCAGCTTTATATTTTCTTACATACAACAGTTTTATTGAAGAAAAAAAATCGTTTTTCAATGTTTCTTTTTTAACTTTTAAATTCATAAAAGTTAGCATTCAAACTACACGTAATGACGCTACAACTTGAAAAAAAATGAACATTGTATTTATAGGAATGTTTCTTTTAAAATATTTACAAATGCGAATGGTGAAAGACAAGATCAAAGTAACATCTACAGCACCCATTACAGCTGCTATTAACATAAGTTTCATAACTATACAGTATCTGGATATTCTTAAGCTCGTTTGCATTTGAACCTTCACGTCTAGTGCATTTAGATATACTTCACACAATGTTAAAAATGTTAAATGTTTAAAAAACAAAAAAAGTCCATGACGTCGCTGGGTTTTATTCACCACTGAAACATGTTTTGATCACACAAGCATGCTGGCAATCATCTGTTGTCCCACATCCTGAAGATTCATGATTGGACTGATATACAGGGTCTTTGAAGACGACTGGAAGAAAGTCTTCAAAAATGTTTGTATCTTTCCTGCTTTTCCTTTTGATAGACTGCAAGGTAAAAGATTAAATGAAAATTGTATAAACAGCAAATTCTGAAACAGTTTTTCTCTTAAGATTTTAAACATCTTAAACTTTTGAAACTTAAACTCAACCTTGCATCAAATCAGTACGTCTGTATATAATGATATATAAAATATTTTTTACAATTTCTACAATGAGTATTTCTTTTAATAGTTTTATAGATTCTTTTTTTTTTCAAAACGTTTTGAAGAAGAAAAAAAAAACAACTTTATATCCAAATGACGTGGTTACATGAGATTTTTATTATTAGGTGTAGTCTGAATAAGAGTGGACTATTGTGATCCATGTCAATACAGCTACTGAAAACTGAATTAAATATCTAATGTTTGGTTGAGCAATACAAACTTTAAACATCATGTGGAGATCATTTGTTAACAATGTCTAATTCCTTGATGTCTGAAGACATTTTGGAGTAAGTTTACACTAGCATTCAAAAGTTTGTCAAAAAAAAATTTGAGCCAACTTATAATTTTAAGGCAACCAGCTTCAACAGATTTTTGAGTTTGCTCAACTTATTTTTGTGGGAGATTCAAAAAATTGTGTTGTATAAACTAAAAATCTGCTGAAGCTGGTTACCTTAAAATTTTAAGTTGGCTCAACCTTTTTTTTTTTTTTTTTTACAGTGCAGAACTGTGGTAATGGTTACTGAAGATAAGGCATTGCATTTTAAGGTATTTTAATAATTCTGAATCATTTCCAGCCATAATAGTGTTTTTCAACATTAGTAAAGTATTGGCTTTATTTAATTCCACACTACTGGAATTTCAATGCATTCCCCGTAACATTTTACATTCATTCACAAAAATATTCGTTCCCCCAAGAAATTTTGCATTCGCCTGAGACACTTTTGTGGAAAAGTTTTCTACAGAGCCCCTGAAGGGACATGGTGATAGAAGATATACAAAAGAGAGGAAAAAATAAATTTCAATGCTTTTTGGGTCTCACAAAGGTTTTGTGAGTTTTGCTTTCACTCGCCAAAGTTTTGCATTACACTCTTGCATTCAGTTAAAAATATTTTGTATTCCCCACTTTGCTTTCCCACATTTATTCCCATCATCCTACAGTTGAAGCCAACTGAATGTGAAATAAGATCATTGCAGAGAAAGATCAGAAAAAGTACTTGCTTTATAGGGACTACAGTACAAATATGAATACTCCCATCACACACAGAAGTGGATGTATGCTTTTGTGGGTCCTTAAAAAAAGGGTTATTATCGCGTTAATTAAATAAATATTTTGTTAAGCTGAAATCAAAACACTATAAATATTATAAGAAAAACATACTAAATTAAAATTTTAAACATTGTCTTGGCACCCAGAGTAACTGTTAAAGCTAAAAAACTAAACTAATAATAAATTAAACCTAATAGTAATATTTAAAAATAACAAAAAAAAAAAATACTTAAAATGTAAATAAAAATTAAAAAGAAACATGAAAATATACAAACTAAATAATTTAAAGTACTAATACAAACTATAATAGTATATAAATAATGTTTTAAGTCGTGTGACTAGCATAGTTACCTGGAGTGAAAAACGTCCGCTGCATCGCAGCACAGGCCTAATAGTTTTTCATCTCAAAAGAAGAAGAAAAAAAAAAAACTATGTTAACATAAATGCAAGTTTTTGGGCATGTTCCTGTGTGACTTGATGTGAAAACTATGAATAAAATAACAACCATAAAAATACTATACCTCACTATTAAGAATTTACTGTTGTTACTCTTGATCTCGTCCTCTCTCAGAATCTTCCGGATGGTCCCCGTCATGTGCTCCACCACACAAACATACTGGTTGCTCTTCCAGTCATCTGGAAAAACAGTGAGGGTAGATGTCCTCTGGAAGGTCCCATCCATATTTGGTAGTGTCTCTCCAAAATCCACATCCTCATCGTGATCCTGTCCATTTCTTAACCAGGTAATAGTTACTCCTGCTGGGTCAAAACCTGTGGCATGACACACCACTGGAGACGAGAAATCCTTCTGTAACAGAGACACTTCAGGAGCTAAAAAAAAAAAAAAGATATAAATGTGAGGAAAATATTTAATACTTAAAATTAATGATAAGATCAACTCAAACATAAATGTTGCTTTTATTTTCAGTGCTCCTCATTTGTGAGTCACATTTGTGGTTTCGTGGTCAAAAGTCACACCTGAAATGATTTTGCTGAAAAAAATAAATAAATTACATTTCTGTTCAATAATATATTTTTTTCTTTATTTTGCATTTTGAGAAAATGTTATGTTACTTATTAATATGTATGCAGTAATTATGATCAATTTTTCCAATTGAAAACATTTATTTTTCAATTAACGCAGTATTTCAGGTTAAATATCGCCAATGAGCACCAGCAGGTTAATGAAGCAAACCATGAGAAAAGACAAACACCAATTAATCATTCAATATAATGATAATAAAAAAAATCTACTTGATAAATAAAGTGAATTTCATGAAGACAAGCTACCTCTTCTCTCTAAATCCACTTTTCTTAACGTCAAAAAATATTTTAACCAGTTAATGCACTCATGCCTGTAGTATTGTCGTAGAGAATCAAGTTGTTTTCTGTCATTGTTCCACTATATCTGTACTGTGGGCATTCCGTGCGGTACATATGAGATGTATCTGAGCTCCTTCACATCTAGTGAGATAAAATCCTCTCCATCATAACCGTGCACATCAAACCCTTGTGATTCTTCAGTCTGATCATTCCATTCACATCCATACATCCTCTGATATGTATGAACACCTGAAGAGAGAAAGTGAGTATTGCTCTGCCTGATTATTTCGACTACTGATTACCTGGATTTGCCCCTTTACTCTGTTTGCCTGATTGGACTGTTACTCTGGTTTTGACCCTTTGCCTGTCTTCCCATTTCTGTCTGCTGCTAATCCTTTTAATAAACTTCTGCGAATGGATTCTAGTTCTGCCTCAGCACCGTCCTTACAGTTGGACATACTGCTTTGATTTTACAGCAATTTTGGAGTCCAAATTTTTTTGTAAAACATATTTTGTATAAAATAAATATGTTTAGATCAGTACATTTGCTTTTGAGTAAACTTAAACTAGAACTTTTTAACACTTTAAAGGGGTCATATGATGCAATTTCAAGTTGTCCTTTCTCTTTGGAGTGTTACAAGCTGTTCATGCATAGATAAGATCCCTAAAGTTGCAAAGACTAAAATCTCAAACCCAAAGAAATATTCTTTATAAAAGTTAAGAGCCCTCCTAAAACGGCTCATTTAAAAAAAACACCCCCACATGTCTACGTCACGGTGTGGGAAGATTTTCATAACACCGCCCAAATGTATACGCAAAGAAAGAGGGCATAATGTTTATTCTCGCTGTAGTGTTGTTTCTGCCACTGGCGCCATGTCCTGGAGACGCTGTGTTTCGTTGTGAAAGCGAAAGTACTTTCTTTGGGCTTCCAAAAGAGGACACAACTAGAAATCAGTGGTTAAATTGTATTTACAACACTGTTCCAGAACAGTTCAACCCAAATATTCGAGTGTGTGCAATGCATTTTACGAAGGACTGTTTCCTGAACCTAGGAGAGTAGCCTACAATGCCAGCTGTGCTCAAAGACTGTTTCTATAAAGTGGGGCAATTCCAACTTTGCAAGGACAGTCTGGTGCTTCTGACTCACAGCCTGTAAGTATGTTTTCTTATTTAAAGAATTTTCCACTGACTATTCAAACACGAGTTTTGAGCAGTGTAGAGTAGCACTTGTTGTTTGTCGTTTCTCAAATGCACACATGGTAATGTATAACACACAGTATAAGTCATTATAATCAGTAATTATGTCCCCACTGGATGCAACAAATTCCTTGTTTATAATGATTTATTGTTTTTGTCTCATCGCGCCGGGACACGGCATTACAATACGGTAAGGGGCATATCATTTCCGTCACACGCTTGAGGTATTCGGCCAATCACAACGCACTGGATAGCTGACCAATCAGAGCACACCTCGCTTCTCAGAACGATGAGCTTTGTAAAAATCGGCACGTTTCAGAAAGGCGGGGCATAGAGGAGCAACAATAATGTATGTGGAAAATAATATGTTTTTTGAACATTAAACCATATAAACACATGCATTACACCACATGCACAAAATAACGTTCTTTTTAGCAACGTCATATGACCCCTTTAATTTGTATATGCTTATAGAGTGTCTTCTTTAAAAAGACCAACCTAGGTCTGTAATCTAAAGCATTCATGAATCACAACCATATAAGTTCAGAGCTATGCTCAAAAAAGGCAGGTGACAATTAACAGGTTAATTTACATTAAAAGTGTGCATAAGTTTAAGTTGAAGCACTTAAACTTATTTATTTAAGGGAAATAACTAAAACTGAAACATAAGTAAATGAAACCTACATATTATTTTTTTTTAAAAGAAGAAGAATAAAATTAAATTGCTAAAATCTAAACAAATTAAAATGAAAACTAAAAATCTAAAAAATAAAAGCTAATTCAAAATAATAATAAAACTAAATTAACACTGATAAGTAGCTGAAGGCATTGCTGACAGAAATCTTTTTCTTTCTTTTTTTAAAGCCATGTCAGCTTCTATGGCTATAGACATGGCAAGACCCAAGTTTAGTTATTCAAAACTAAAACTAAATTAGATGTTTAAGATCCATTTTTTTCTTCTTTTTTTTTCTTAAAACCTTAAAACCAAATTTGGATTAACTTGGTTAACAGACAGAGAATTCATCCTTTAGATGATATCATGAAATGAATCTCACCTGAGTAAACAAAAGGTGCATAGATTAAGAAAAAGATTAACTTCATTATGGATGAAAATCCGTTCAAATAAGTGTAGTCATCAAAGAGCGCTGCAAAAACCGTGTAGTCTTCAGCACAATGACAGAAAGATGTGGTTACTGAGGGAAATGCTGCTCTAGATAAACAGTTTCAATACAGATGCTTGTTTCTTTTACTCACAAGTTGACGCTGCTTCATTCAGTGACCTTTTTTCCCATGCAGACATTTGATTATTTCTGGTAACACTTAATTTCAATGGTCCACTTTAGACATTCTAATAACTATACGTAACTTAACAACTACATGTCAACTACCAGTCATTAGAGCATTATAGACTTTTAGTAGATTTACTAATGAATGACAGACTAATGAATGAAACCTGCTATGATTACTCTACTTTTAAAGCATGAATTTGATTTAAACAATAGGTCTACATAATATTCACATATGCAGTTCATAGGGAACATATATGTGCCCTACAGTTACAGCATGAAATACTATTTAAACCTATAACATTTTACTTTTAACGTTACCTATTTTGTCTCACAACTCTTTTTTGAGACTCTTTTCTCGCCAAATGCAACTTTATATCTCGTATTTCGGACTTTATAACTCGATTTAACTCAACAATAGCGAGTTTGTCCATTCTGAGGGGGGAAAAAAGCCAGAAGTGTGGGATACAAACTCAAAAGAGAGAATGACGAGTTGATTTTTCTTATCAGAATTGTGAGATATAATCTCGGAATTGCGAGAATAAACTCAGAATTTTAAAATATAAACAATTTTTTTTTTTCTACATTCTTATTCTTTTATTCCATGGTTTCCATAGACCGTCACTTGAAAACTGTCATTTTCTGCCACCAGATAGGCTCCACCCACAAAAAACGTCATCACTGTTTGCAAACACCAAATTGGTCTATTAGGTGTTGATTTATATTTATATTGTTAGAAAGATACTTACAATGTAGTGTACAACTCTAGATGGTGCTATGGGGCAATTTTGTTGCGCATTAGCTTACTAGCTGCCCCTTGGTATAATCGCAAACAGCGCCCCTGCTTGTGGGGATGAGTAATATTATGTGCAATACCTGTAAGACCTTTGTTTATCATCAGAACACAAATTAAGATATTTTTGATGAAATCCGAGAGCTTGTTGACCCTCCATAGACAGCAACGTAATTACTACATTCAAGGCCCAGAAACCGGGGGGGTGAAAGGCGCCTTTGATATTATTTTCATCTAAACCACTAGATGGCACAAAAACGTGGCGTAGCACTTTCTAAAACATTCGCTTTTCAAGATGCACGTGTAAATTTGTCTGATCTGTGATGCGATCCCGCGCGGCAGCACAAAGTTGATTCTGTGCTTACTTGATCTAATATTTTATGTTTTTCAAAATGTTGTAGATTTAAGTAGCAAATGAGAAACTCTAAAATTAATGCATATATTTTGAGACAAAGGTCTTCTTCATGATTTTCAGTTTTGTTTAAGATAATCAAAGCAACAGTTTTTAAATAACGAAAGAATATGTAAAAGTATGGTATTTGGGGTAAAAAGCGCCATTGCTGTTAAAGGCGTAGTAATTAACATGATAATTAATAGATGGCTGACTTTTCCATTTGTTGACATGACATGCTTAGATTCAGATGGTAAATATCATATATTATGTTGGATGTCCACATTAGAGATAATCACCATGTTTAGAATGAAACCATCATATTTAAAAACATGATATTAATCATATCATATAATAAAATATAATTTGTTGTTACTACTGTAAATATATATTCAATTATTATTGGATCTCCTTCAATACTTTCAGAATCTTTACTTATTAAAATGATTTTGTTTCTGTATTTTTTAAAACAATTTTTACTGTATATTTACAGGCAGTACAGGGTAGTAACTGATTACATGTAATCTGGATTACATAATTAGATTAAAATGCTCATAATGCTCATAAAAGCTCAAACACATATGATTACAAATTATTCACACAATGGCAATAAATTATTCATAATTTATAAATTCTCTCTAATTCTTTTTTTTTTTCTTCTCTTTTTCAATTTTGTGTTCATGTGATGCAGGGAGTCCCAAATTTTTTGTCAGTCAAACCAATTTAACTTGTAATACGTAACAGACTACAATTTGTAAGTAATCTAGCCTGCACTGTTGACAGGGCATTTTCTTTTGAAATACTGTATTCACATGTGGAAAGACAAGATCACACCCAGTAACACATCTAAGGTGCCATTACAGCTGCTATTAACATGAGTTTCATATACAGACAGTATCTGGATGTTCTTTAGCTGGTTCCTTCAGTGTCGTATCTTGTCCAAGGCACCAAGTGAGCAAAAAGTGCCACTGATGCAGGTTTATGATGTTCTCATGGATATTATTCGACACTAAATCATGTTTTGCTCCTGAAGATTCACAGTTGGACTGAAGTCTGGGATCTGCACAGATGAACAGAGGAAACTCTTCAAAGATTTAGGTCTACTTTTCATTCTGACAGTCTTCCAGCTCATACTTCAGCTCTGCAAAGAAATGTCATAATTGTCTTAATTGAAGATATATATATTTTTAATTACACTATTTGTAAAAGCACTGAAACAACACATGAACATTCCAAATCCAGAATTTTTGGATTTGTAAAAAAATAAAATAAAAATACAGCAAATTCTCCAAACAATTTCTTTCTCTAAAATGTTGCCTGAAGACAAACATTTGGCTTTGACCGTTTTTGTAAATGTAGATTTTGAAACTTAAACTCATACACAGTAAAATATCTGCAAATCTAGACTTCTGAATGCTTGTGTAATCACTGCTAACATTCCCATCTCCTAACACTGATGAAGCCATAATAAGAAATAAGAGCAGTTCAGAGAAAGATCGGAAAAAATACAGGTAAACATACTTAGCATCCTTCGGACTGAAAGACAGATGAACAGGAACAGGGAAACTCCCACCACAGACACAAGTATTTTGAAGTATACATCTGGAAGTCATTCAAAAATATAAAAAAATATAATCAGAAAAAAAAAATACAATAATATACAGAAACAGCAATATTACGATGACACGAGTAGTCAATGAAATAAATAATAATCAATACTAAAAATGACAAGTTATTAGCTGGGTCCAGGGTTATTATCATAACTTAAAATGTACATTTAAATAAAGCTAAAATAAAATAAAATTGTAGATGAAAAAAAATAAACTAAATAAAAAAAATAAATTAAAAAAATGTTGCATTGGTCAACTACCTGAAATAGGTTTAAGTTAAAGCATTACAATTTTTTAAATAAATAAAAACTAAAACTGAACAAAAATAAATGGCTGATATAAAATAGCAATCATACTGTGAATGTCCGATCTTGTGAGACATCTGAAGGTGTTTAGATTCATGAGAACAAACCTCTTTGCATACAGCAATGAATAACTTACATGTTCATCTGTCTCTCAAAAAAATCTGTCATTTGACTTCAGAAGACTTAAAATATAACGCACAAGTGATACTGATGGATAAATAATACTTATGCTGTTTTCTTCTCTTGTTCGAACCTTGACAAACTTAGTCACTTTCATTGTACAGTGACAGAACCGCACTATTAACAACTTACCGTAGAGCTCGTCCTTAGTCTTCCAGATGGTGCTTCCCTCGTGCTCCACCACACAAAAATACTCGTTCTTCTTCCACTCGTCTGGAGTAACATGGAGGATAGCTTTCTTCTGGAAGGTCCCATCTTCATTTGGCAGTAGATCTCCAAACTCCACATCCTCATCAAGCTCATCTCCATTTCTTAACCAGGTAATAGTCACTGCTGATGGGTAGAAACCTGTAGCATGACACACCACTGGAGACGAGGAATTTCTCTGTAACACAGACACTTCAGGAGCTAAAAAAAAAAAGATTAAGACCAATGTGAGGAAAATATGAAATACTTAAAATATGCATAAGTTTTTAAAAATTCAAAGTGTTAAATTTTTTAGTCAAAAGTGACCAAAGAGCACCAGAAGGTTAATGAAGCAAACCACAAGAAAAGAAAGACAAACACCTATAACATATTCATTAGAATAAAACATGCTCTACTTGATGAACAAAGGAAAGTTCATGAAGACAAGCTACCTCTTCTCTCTGAATCTGCTTTCCTTAACGTCAAGAAATATTTTAACCAGTCAACACACTCATGTTGGTAGTATTGTTTGAGTAATTCAAGTTGTTCACTGTCACTGTTCCACTTCATCATTGTGCGTACTCCCTGCCATACAGATGCAGTGTACATGCTGTATTTCACATCTAGAGAGATAAAATCCTCTCCATCATAAGCGTGCTGATCAAACCCATGTGAGATGTTAGTCTTATCATCCCAACCACATCCATACATCCTCTGATACGTATGAACACCTGAAGAAGAAAAAGTGGGAACCATAAGATTTGCTCTTTTTTCATTGTAAGGTAATCCTTTGACATCTAAAACAGTAGTATATATTATTGTAACTCACCATACGAGTGATTGAATCGCTCCATTAGAACAGTGATGTTGATTTTGTTGGTCTGCTGTACTTGTTCTCTGATCTCAGTGTATTCTTTCCATCTGTCTGTAGATGTAAACTCCTTCATCCAGTCCTGTCTGGGAATCAGCTTCTTTATCTCACTGTCATAATAATCAATCTGTTCTCCATCCAGTGTAGTTACAGCAGAAAACTCTGGGATTCCTGCAATCGTCTGTCCATTTATTCCAGTGTAAAATGTGGTGAAGGTGTGCAACTCTGAACAAAAAACACGAGGACATAAAAACACCACATAAAGCATCATAAAATTACTGTTTGAGTCATTCAGGTTTTTTCTTTTAACTTCAAATCAATACATTTGCAGTTTCATCATAAGTTAATAAGTCATCATAAGTCATCATAACTCAGAAATCTGAAAATAATGTATTAAAATTAAAACTGTACCTGCGGGTTTGATTTTTGTGATTTAAACTTCAAATTTGGAACATGGCTTGGTTAGGTACACGGCTTTGGTTTTATAGCAATGTTAATAGACCAAATTAATTTGTAAATGAATTGTATAAAATGTTTAGTTCACTACATTTGCTTTACAGTAAACTTAAACTTCTAGAACTTTTTTACACTTAAATGTTTTGCCGTGCTTATCTTTGTTAAAAAGACCAGCCTTGGGTCTGTATTTCAAAGCAATCATGAATCTAAGGATCTATGTTTAAAAAAAGGTGGGTGACGGTTAACGGTAATTTACATTAAAATATTCAAAACTTTATTCATAATGGACTAGATAAAAAATAAACAAAGAATGGATAAAAATGAACTCAAAAGGGAGAAATAAATTTCATATTTGAGGAAATTATCGACATTATCGATAACAAAAACTACTTAAAGTTCTGCTAATTAAAATAAAGCTGTAATAAAACTAAATTAATAATGAATATAATATAAATAGTTGAAAACTTAAATTAAATGAAAATTCAAAATGTTGCCTTGGCAATAAACTGAAATAAGTTTACACTGAAGCACTAAAATAAAAGCTTATTCAAGATATTAATAAAACTAAAGCAACCCTGAGTTTAACACACAGACGTAGCTGAAGTCCTTACTGAAAGAGCAATATATATATATATTAACATTATTCGTGAGAACCTAAATTTGGATTCACTTGGTTAGCTGACAGAGAATTCAACCTTTGAACGATGTTATGAAATGAATCTCACCTGTATAAACAAAAGGTACGAAGAAAATTATGAACTTCATTATGAATGAAAATCCTTGCATTTCACTTTCAAATAAGTGTATTTGTCAAAGAGCGCTTCAAAATCTCTGTAGTCTTCTGCACATCGACAGGAAGAAGTGGTTACTGAGGAAAGATGCTGCTCTAGATAAAGAGTTTCAATATGAATGTATTGAGAGTAAGGTTTTACTAACAAGTTTTTGCGTTGTTTTATTTGTAACCTTTTTTTTTTTCAGACAGACATTTGATAAATTCTATTAACGTTTTATTTTGATAGCCCACTTTAGAAATTCTAACAGGTAGGTCTAACAGTAATATTCACGTTCTGAAATACTGCAGAAATTGAATGAAGTAATCAAACACAAAATAACACCGGATAGTCTTCACTGTATTAATACAGACTAATCCTAACAGTTAAAGTTACAAAAGTAATTTAGTCAAGAGCAGAGAGTGATTTTCTCTTTGTCATTTGTAGTTTCATTACAGACAGCAGCAGGTATTTATAGGCTGCTGTCACTTTAAGACCTAATGCACGGATCTAATATACTGTTACACGTGCGTGTTGTTTCTTGACTATGTTTACTTGAGTACTCATCAAGACAGGCATGTTGACATAATTTTGTGTGTATCAAAGTTTAAGCTCAGTAAACCTTGGAAAATAACTTTATGTGTGAGTGTGCACAGAAAACATCTCTCAGAGAGCATGTGAGAACTGAACCGTGTTCTAATTCGCATCTTCTTGCACATGAATGGTCAAAAATCACTTGTTTACACTAGCAAGACAATATACTGTTACACATGCATTTTCTTTCTTAATTGTTTACACTCACTTAAGACATAACTGATACATGGATACTCGCCAGGATGGGCATTTTGATATAATTTTGCATGTATCAGAACATTTATGTGTAATAAGCAGTGAAAAATAACTAGTAGGTAGTAGCGAGCTGTCTGAGAGATGGCTTTGTGTGTGTGCAAGTACTTCTTCCACTTGAATGGTCAAAATAAATCTAATATGTACACTGGCAAGACTTAAAAACATGTGCAGATAATACATTTCATCAATTCTCCTGAGTGTTGTTCATGCTAAAATGTTTAAGGGAATTTCCTGCATTATACAGTAAGTGCGGAACCTGTGGGAATGAATAAAATCATGCGCAAAAAATATTAAAAATATTTTTTAAATTGATTTCTTCATCTTCATTAACGAACAATATTTTATCAATGGTAACACCGGCCCATGAGGTGAAAAATTACATAATTTAAATAAATTTCCCAGCGAACACGGCAAACAAGTTACATGATTTATTGGTGCATTTTGGTAATTTCGTGATTTACTTACATTACTAAGATGTCACATGCTCGTAATTCCATTACCATCAAATTATCAATTCATAACGTCATCAGTCATGTAATATAGTCAAGTCAAGTCACCGTTATTTATATAGCTCTTTTTACAATGCAGATTGTGTCAAAGCAGCTTCACAGTATTATACAGGGAAATAGTGTGTCGAAATAGTGTTCCATTCTTCTCTGGCCAGACGAAACCAGCAGTTTAATTCTAGGCAGCAGCAAAGTCAGATTGTGCAGAGGACTCATTTGGTTCCTGTGGTCTTGTCCCCGATGGCCGTCTAGGTGACGAGGTCTTTACTGGGGATATGTCTCTGGGACTCATCTAGTTGTCCTGGTCTCCGCTGACATTCAGGGCTGTAGAGGTTGTCTCTAGGTGCTGATCCGGGTGACTGCAGTGACCATCTGATCTGGATATAGACTGGATCTGGTGGCTACAGTGACCTCGGAATAAGAAAGAAACAGACTAATTTTAGCAAAGATTCCATTCTTTTAACAATGTAACAACTACATTGTGTGTTATGGGAAGTGTTTGTGGTTCTGGTTGACCTAATTAATGCAGCCTAACAGTAAGCCAGGTTAAAGAGATGGGTCTTTAATCTAGATTTAAACTGACAGAGTGTGTCGGTTTCCCGAACAGTGTTAGGTAGATTGTTCCAGCGTTTGAGCGCTAAATAGGGAGAGGATCTCCCGCCTGCAGTCGATTTTGATATTCTAGGTATTATCAAATTGCCAGAGTTTTGAGAAGCAGCGGACGTGGAGGACTAAAATGTGATAAGAGCTCACTCAGGTACTGAGGTGCTAAACCATTCAGGGCTTTATAGGTAATTATCAAGATTTTAAAATCTATACAAAATTTAATAGGGAGCCAGTACAGTGTTGGCAGAACCGGGCTAATATGGTCATACTTCCTGGTTCTAGTAAGAACTCTTGCTGCTGCATTTTTGAACCAGCTGGAGTTTGTTTATTAAGCGCGCAATATAATAATGCTAGCTGTGCATTAAACAATTTTAATGCACTCTGCTTTGTGTCGGGTGGTTCTTGGCCTCCACACACTAGTACATACCCATTATTTTTACAGCTTTATATTGTTTTCGTACAACAGTTTTATTGAACCTGCATGTGTTGTTTAATTTTACAATTGTAACTTACAGAAGCAACACATCAATCTACTAGAAATCCAAAAAATACAACTATTTTTACAGACAGTACTGAGTAGTCTGAGTAGTAACTGATATTATATAATGTTATCTGGATTATAGAATTAGATTAAAATGCTCATAATCAGATCGCAATTACTTTTTTATGGACTGTATGATTATAAGTTATGAGTAAATTATTCATCATTTATTGATTCTAAATATAGATCAAATAGAGATTTAGAAAATGTATGTAAAACTGACATCTTAAAGACGTTCATTAGATGTTTGTACACAACAGCTTTCCAGCTGAAGCGATCTTTATCATTCATCTTGCAGATGTTCATGTGCTATATTTAATCAAAGTTAATACTTCAATAATTTAACATATTTGCATGTTCTCTGATGTCAGTTAATGGTCATACATTTTATTTCTCTTTCCTCTATAACAATAATCACATTTTAATTTAATCCAAATCTGCAAACGAAACATGTCAAAAGTAATCTAAAAGTAACCAGAATACATTACTTAAAATGATCTTGATTACATTACTGACTACAATTTTCAATATGTACTGTAATTTGTAATCAATAACAAACTACAATTTTTAAGTAATCTAGCCAGTACTGTTTACCGAACATTTTCTTTTGAAATATTTACAAATGGAAAGACAAAATCACACCCAGTAACACATTTAAGGCAGCTGCAATTAACATGAGTTTCATATACAGAAAGTATCTGGATGTTCTTTGGCTGGTTTGCATTTTGCACCTTCACATTCACTGTGTGTGGTACTGTATGTTAGAAAGTGATTTTTCTTATTCCTTCATGTTGTATCTTGCCCAAGGCACCAAAAACTACCACTGGTGCAGGTTTATGACGTCCTCACGGATATTATTCAACACAAAACATGCTTTGGTCCTGAAGATTGTCATTTTGGACTGAAATATGGGATCTATACAGATGAACAGAGGCGACTCTTCAAATAGTTCTGCAAAGAAATGTCATACATATTAACTGAGAATTTTAATTATGTTTGTATAAATATACTGAGGACATTCCCATCGTCCTACAGCTGATGAAGCCATAATGAGAAATAGGAGCAGTTCACGGAAAAACAGTAAAAATACCGGTAAACATACTTACTTTTAAACTTCGGAATAAAAGACACATCTTAAGGAATATGGAAACTCCCGCCAGAGACCAAAGTATTTTTTCGAAGTTTGGTTTTTTGGAGTATCCTTAAAAATACAAAAATTATACTTAAAAAGATTTACAGTAATATACAGAAACATCAATATAGGGCTGAAAAAAGTAACTTGAATAATTTTGGTCTATTCCTCAAACAAATCTATCATTTGACTTAAGAAGACTTGAAATATATATGACACGAGTCATACTGACAAATTAAAAAATACCTATTCTTGCAAGCTTCACAAACGTAGTCGCTTTTATTGTACAGTATGACAGAAGAAGAACTTCGCACTATACCACACTATTGAGAACTTACTGTTGTTACTCTTGATCTCGTTCTCAGTCAGAATCTTCCCTGTCATGTGCTCCACCACACAAACATACTGGTTCTTCTTCCACTCGTCTGTAACATAGATGGTAGATGTCCTCTGAAATGTCCCATCTTCATTTGGTAGCGTCTCTCCAGGATCCACATCCTCATCGTAATCCTGTCCATTTCTTAACCAGGTGATAGTCACTGCTGATGGGTAAAAACCTGTGGCATGACACTCCACTGGAGAGGAGGAACTCTTCTGTAACAGAGACACTTCAGGAGCTAAAAAAGATTGAGACAAAAAGTGGTGAAAATACTTAATACTTGCAATAGATCAATTTAAACTTAATGAAGCAATCCAAGAGGAAATATAGACAAACACCAATGATCCATTCATTATAATAAAAATTATATACTTGTTGAACAAAGTGAATTTCTTGAAGACAATCTACCTCTTCTCTCTGAATCTGCTTTCTTTAATGTCAAGAAATATTTTAGCCAGTTAACGCAATAATATTTGTAGTATTGTTTCAGTAATTCAAGTTGTTTTCTGTCATTGTTCCACTGTTCCATTGTGGGCACTCCCTGCAGTACAGCTGAGATGTATCTGAGCTCCTCCACATCTAGTGAGATAAAATCCTCTCCATCATAACCGTGCTGATCAAACCCTTGTGAGTCTCCAGTCTCATCATCCCAGTCACATCCATACATCCTCTGATATGTATGAACACCTGAAGAAGAGAGAGGCAGGGCTTACTTCATTTTATTGTATAAGCCAAATCTTGATATTTAAAACTGTAGTATATAGTATTGTAACTCACCATGTGAGTGACTGAATTGGTCCATTAGAACAGTGATGTTGATTTTGTTGGTCTGCTGTACTTGTTCTCTGATCTCAGTGTATTCTTTAAATCTGTCTCCAGATACAAACTCCTTCATCCAGTCCTGTCTGGGAATCAGCTTCTTTATCTCACTGTCATAATAATCAATCTGTCGTCCATCCAGTGTAGTTACAGCAGAAAACTCTGGGATTCCTGCAATCGTCTGTCCATATATTTCAATGTAAAATGTGGAGAAGGTGTGCAACTCTGAACAAACAAAAAGACATACTGTAAAACTCTCAAACACTGTTAAACACCACATTAAAATGAGTCATTCTGCTTTTTCTTTGAATTTCAAATCAATACTTTTGCACTTTCGTAATAAATTAGGCATCACTGAAAGCTTTAAACTCAAAATTCATCCTGTGAAAATACTTAGTTAGAATTAAAACTGTAATGTAAAACCTTTTTGCGGGCTGAATTTTTGTGATATCATCTTCAAATTTGGAGCATGACTTGGTTAGACATATGACTTTGATTTTATATAAATTTTAGGGTCCAAATTGTTTTGTTAAACATATTTTGTATAAAATATACATTCTTAGTTCAATACATTTGCTTTTCAGCAAACTTACAGTTCTAGAAGTAATATGTCCGAATTCACAGTACTTATTCACAGCTTCTATAGCTATATTCATGGCGAGAGCCTAAATTTGGATTAACTTGGTTAGCTGACAGAGAATTCAGCATTTAAATGATGTTATGAAATTCATCTCACCTGAGTACACAAAAGGTACATAGACAAAGAAAATTATGAACTTCATTATGGATGAAAATTGATTCAATTGACTCAAATAAGTGTAGTCGTCAAAGAGCACTGCAAACACTCTGTAGTCTTCGGCACATCGACAGGAAGAAGTGGTTACTGAGGGAAGATGCTGCTCCAGATAAAGCCCACTGTGATAGCCCACTTTAGACATTCTACTAACAGGCAGGTCTAACAGTACTATTCAGGTTCTGAAATACTGCAGAAATTGAATTAAAGGGGTGGTTTACTGCCTTTTTTCTTTGCTTGATTGTGTTTATGGGGTGCAATATAACATGTCTTCATGTTTCGTTTGTTAAAAAACGCCTTATTTTTCATATATTTCACCTTTATTGTAAGCCGCTTTCTCCTCTGTCATTTGAACGACCGGTTGACTTCCTGATTCTGTGAAACCACTCCCTCAGAAACAGGCAATGGGCTCAGATTGGTCAGTTGGGCCGGTGTGTTGTAATTGGCTAAACTGCGTACTGCACATTGTCCGGAAACTTCACGCTCATTACCTTTACCTCATTACCTTTACAGGTGACAGTTGCATCAGATGTCAAATGTAAATAATGGTGTCAATATTGCCGTATCAGTTTGAGCCAGAATCAGACCCAGAAAGCGGTAATGAAGAGAGTCAAGCAGAACTTCCGCAAGCACGGCTCTTACAAAATGTTTCTGAATGGAAGTTTTTTTTTTTTTATTATTCTCTCAAAGAATTTCGATACGCTGTTACTTGAAAATGCTACTACTGTTTGTTAGCTTTTGAGATACGTTTTTTTGAGATACGTATCTTTCTACTATTACCAAACAGCGTTGGCTTGTGTTTACTGTCTTGATCAAATCGAAAAATTACGTCATAAAGTATACATGGAAAATACATTTACAAAATTAGTACATAATTACAAATTCGGGTCCAAAATGTTTGTACGCGTTTGTCATAGACACACGAGATAGCATTTAACTAACTGGCTACTAAAGCCAGCGTTGGCATTTGTTTATGTCCTTGATAAAACTAAAACATTACGTCTGAAATTATACATGCAAATACATTTAAAATTATGAAATCTTACTTACAGGTTGTGGCCCAACAACTGCTGCCTCTGGTTTTAAAGTTGTAACTGCTCCATGTTTTAGTAATAGTTTCTGTGTGAATCCGGCATTGAACTCGTGTAGATTCTGGAAGCTGTCTTCCGTAAAATGCGCAGCACAGAGAGCTAAATTAGGATTGTAATTGTCAGGAACATAATCAAACATAAATTTTAACCATTGTTGACGAACTACAGCGTCTGTAGGAAGCCCGAACACAGAAGACCTGACAGCTGGGTGAAAATAACACCGTTTCGACGGCATGGCTACAACTCTCCACTATAACTCTTCCTCTTCGACAAAGCCGCAGAACATGGCCTTGCCCCCTTTTTTGCATGTTCCGGAAGGAGGGGTTGATGCAAATTTATGGGTTTGTTACGTATGCAACCCGGGAAGTATCTCGTTGTAGTCCCATATGAGTCATTTTTGTAGGCATTAAACTTCCTGATTTTTAAAAGACGATATCTCCGCTTACGTTGAACTTTCAGCGCAGCAACTTTGCAGATACTGTTCATGCACCAACAGCAACATTACACACCATTTAAAATGAAAAAAGTGAAATCGCAGTAAACCACCCCTTTAAGTAATCAAACGTAAAATAACACTTTTTTTTTTTTAAACAATCACTTTTTAATTCCAAATCGATAAACGGATAATGTCAAAAGTATTCCAAAAGTACTCAGAATACATTGCCTAGAATTAATAATATTGATTACATTACTGATTACAGTTTTCAATATGTAATTTGTAATCAGAAACAGACTACATTTTTTTAAGCAATCCACATAGCACTTTTCACAGGTCACTTTCTTTTGAAACATTTACAGATGGAAAGAGAAGATCACACACAGTAACACATTTAAGGCAGCTGTTATTAACATGAGTTTCATATACAGACAGTATCTTCACAGTCGCTGTGGTACTGTATGTTAGAAAGTGATTTTTCTTATTCATGTCGAATCTTGTCACCAAGTGAGCAAAAACTGCCACTGATGCAGGTTTATGATGTACTTGTGGATATTATTCAACACTAAAACATGTTTTGGTCCTGAAGATTCACAGTTGGACTGAAGTCTGGGATCTGTATAGATGAACGGAGGAAACTCTTCAAAGATTTAGGTCTGCTTTTCATTCTGACTCAGCTCATTCCAGCTCATACTTCAGCTCTGTGAATTGATGACACAAATCCTAATTAAGGATATTTTTAATTACACTATTTGTATGAATAATGAAACTACATGTGAAAATCATGAATTTTTGGAATTGTAAAAAAAAAAAAATTAAATAAAAATAAAATACAGCAAATTCTCCAAACTATTTTTTTTTCTCTAAAATGTTGCCTAAAGACAAATATTTGGCTTTGACCGCTTTTGTAAATGTAGATTTTGAAACTTAAACTATATTAAAATGTGTAAATCCAGACTTCTGAATGCTTGTGTAATTGCTCTGGACATTCCCATCATCCTAACACTGATGAAGCCATAATGAGAAATAAGAGCAGTTTAGAGAAAGATCAGAAAAAAATACTGGTAAACATACTTACTAGCATCTTTCGGACTAAAGAACAAATAAACAGGAATAGGGAAACTCCCGCCACAGACACAAGTGATAAGAAGTCTACTTTTAGAGGTCCTTCAAAAATATAAAAAAATATATAATTAAAAAAAAAAAAAAAAACAGAGAAACAGCAATTGGGCTGAAAATGATAAAATCAATACTTGAAATATTAAATAATAAATACTAAAATTACAAGTTATTAGCTGAGCCCAGGGTTATTATCATTAACTATAAAATAAAATATATAAATTTAAATAAAGCTAACATAAAATTAAATATTAGATGAAAAAAGTAAACTAACTGTGACTAACTGAATTAGGTATAATTTCTCAAACAAAATCAAACAAATCTATCATATGACTTCAGAAGATTTGAAATACAGTGCACAAGTGACATTAATGAATAAATAATGCTTATGGTGTTTTATCTTTTTCCAAGCTTGACAAACTTAGTCACTTTCATTGTAGAGTATGATAGATGATGAATTTTACTCTGTACTGCACTATTAACAACTTACTTTCATTACTCTTGATCTTGCTCTTGCTCTCGATCTCAGTCAGAATCTTCTGGATGGTGTTTCCCTGGTGCACCACCACAGGAACATACTGGTTCTTCTTCCACTCGTCTGGAGCAACATGGAGGATAGCTGTCTTCTGGAAGGTCTCATCTTCATTTGGTATTAGCTCTCCAAGATCCACATTCTCATGGTGCTCCTCTCCATTTCTTAACCAGGTAATAGCTTCAAAGCAATACTTTTGCAGTTAAAAAAAAAATATGGCATTACAATTAAAACTGTACTATAAAACCTTTTTGCAGGCTCGGTTTTTGTGATTTCAACTTCAAATTTGGAACACAACTTGGTTAGACATGCAACTTTGAATTAATAGCAATTTTAGTGTCCAAAATCTTTTGTTCAGTACATTTGCTTTACAGTAAACTTAAACTTCTAGAACGTTTTTACACTTAAATTTTTTGACGTACTTATAATCTTTGTTAAAAAGACCAACCTTGGGTCTGAATTTCAAAGCGATCATGAATGTATGGAACTGTGTTAAAGTTATTCATATATGACTAGATAAAAAAATTAAAAGGGGGAAAATAAATAAATAGTTTCATATTCGAGAAAATTAGATTAAAAATCAGATTTTATCAACAGCTAAAACTATTTTAAAAAATCTGTTAATTAAAAAAAAGGTGAAATAAAACTAAATTAATAATAAATATAATATAAATATTAGTTAAAAACTTTAACTAAATAAAAATTAAATGTTGCCTTGGCAACAAACTGAAATAAGCTTACTTGAAGCACTAAAGCTTATTCAAATTATCAATAAAACTAAAGCAACACTGAGTTCAACATATGGAAGCAGCTGAAGGCCTTGCTGACAGAGGAATTTTTCTTTCTTTTTAAACGCCATGCCAGCTTCTCTAGTTATACTGTATTCATGGCGAGAGCCTAAATTTGGATTTATGTGGTTAACTGACAGAGAATTCAACCTTTAAATTATGTTTCGAAATGAATCTCACCTGAGTAAACAAAAGGTACGTAGACGAAGAAAATGATGAACTTCATTATGGATGAAAATCCATGCATTTGACTCTCAAATAAGTGTAGTCATCAAAGAGTGCTGCGAATACTCTGTAGTCTTCACCACATTGACAGGAAGAAGTGGTTACTGAGGAAAGATACTATTTCAGGGAGGAAAGTGTTACAAGTTGACGTCACTTCATTCAGTAACCTAAATTCAATCATTTCTGTAACCACTTCATGCTCTATAGCATGTATTAGCCACGGCAAGGGAACCGACAATTAAGCAGCTTGAGAGGACAGCGTCTGATATTTCTCTCAGTTTCTTGTCAGTTACATCACAAAAAGTTCAATAGCTGCACCAGATTGGTTAAGTAACATTACCCATAGTATATATCAAGTACTTATGTTAATATTTATGTGTTAATTTTAATATAATCATCTGAAATGTTTGCTAATTACTATGATGCTTAGCACCAAACGTATACACACACTCCCAATTAAAATTATATGAACCTATTAAAATATATAAATGGGATATCAAATGCATCTAGTGGTGTGTTGTATTAATTAAAGGAACATTGCACTCAAAATAAAAACTCTTATGATTTACTTACCCTCATGTCAGTCCAGATTTGATGTTTAAACGCCTTCTGGGTAAAAGACAAATGCAACAAAATTTACCGAGGTCACAGATTTACTTGTTAAGCCCCTTCTGAACAAGCGCAATCTTGATAACACCATATTGAGCAACTATAGACCAATATCAAATCTTCCTTTCATAGGTAAGATTATTGAAAAGGTCGTTTTTAATCAGCTGAACAACTAAATTTTCAATCTGGTTTCCGAGCGCATCACAGCACATAGAAAGCACTCATTAAGATAATAAATGATATTCGCTATAATTCTGATTCTGGCAAAATATCAGTGCTGGTACTACTAGATCTTAGTGTTGTGTTTGAGACTGTCGATCATAACATACTTCTAGAGAGACTGGAAAACTGGGTCGGGCTTTCTGGGATGGTACTCAAATGGTTCAGGTCATACTTAGAAGGGAGAGGTTATTATGTGAGTGGTCGCCGTGATTTTGCCAAGTAAAACATGCTCCTGGATCAACATCTTTTTATTAGTTGGGTTACTACATATTTGAATGAACACAAGGTGAGCAAACTTTCTGATGCTGCTATCATGGCAGATGAGTTTGTGTTAACCCATCGGGGGTCATTCAGTTCAGTCAACTTCAAAAGTGACATGAGTAAGTCTAAATTTGTCTATCAAGTTAAGACAAAGTCTGCAGTGTTGGGACAAACTGCTAAGGCAGCTGTTGTTTGTAGTCCTAGTAAGACAGCAGTTTCAAGAGACCTGTTTTACTTTAGTTGTAAAAAGCCTGGCCATATATTATCTGACTGTCTTGTTTTTAAGAAGAAAGAAACACTTTCAAACCTGTTGCTTTAGTCGCTACTTCACCATTTATAAATGGCACTCTTGAAGAACGAAATAGCCTTTTGTCTTGTCTCTGTGATATATCTCTTGCTTTGAATGCTACTGGTTCTGTTGATTATACACCCTTTATCACTAAAGGAGCTGTGTCTTTGCCAGGTTTTGAGGAAATGGTTCCAGTGCGTATTCTCCGAGACACGGGAGCTGCACAGTCGTTCCTTTTGGTGAGAGGTTTTGAGATGCGGTTTGTTGAAGTGCCTTTGCACCGAATCCATCTTTCCTCTGCCATAGCATCTGGTGATGTTGTGGTTGGTGTCCGTTCTGCACTTCCAGTTCCTGGAATTATGTTCATTCTGGGAAATGATTTAGCTGGGTAGAATGTTTGGGGAGAGAGAAATGTGGCAGCTCCACCTATAGTAGTATCTGTACCCAGAAAATCGGATATTGAAAAACATAACACAGAATTCCCTGATTTGTTTCTAGCTTGTGCAGTTACTTGATCTATGGCTAACCAACTCCCTGAAACCCAAGCTAGAGAGGTTCCACTCTCCCTTTCTGCTGTTAATGCAGGTGATCCAGAATCTGATGTCTCTCAATATCTTGAACAAAAATCTAATCAGGAAAAATCTACAATCCTCCAAACTGAAACTGCTGATACATCTGTGTTGTCCACTCCTGAAGCGAGTAGTACTGATTTTAATGATGTTGATTGCTCTTTGACTTCTCTTTTACAGATCTCTCGAGGGGAGCTGATAAGAGCACAACAGACTGATGAAACACAAACCTCTACTTTCTGCAGTAGGGTCTGAAAAGGGTTCTGATGATCTGCCGTCATCGTATTTTCTTGAGGACGGCCTTCTTTGTAGGTAGAGGATCATGCATAAAGATGAGTTGGAACCTAAAACCCAAATTGTAGTCCCTCTGACGTTTAGAGATTCTATATTAAAATCAGCTCACCAAGGATTCGCTGGTCATACCGGAGTCCGGAAAACTTATGACCACCTTATGTGATAATTTTATTGGCCTAAAGTAAAACAGGATGTGGCCAGGATATACGGTCCTGTCCTGTCTATTCCTGTGGTTTCCAACCCTTTTGACCATTTAATTATTGACTGTGTTGGTCCTCTGCCACGGTCTAGGGCTGGTAATCACTACATTTTTAACATTATGTGCCAGACTACCTGTTATCCTGCAGCTTATCCATTAACCCTCTGGGGTCGACAAACGCATATATGCGTTTTGAGGCAGATTTTCCTGATAAGGCCGAAATGAGCTTGAATTACTCTGACATTTTTGATCGTACAGATAAAAGCAATACACCATTCGAATCTGTAAGGGGTCTACTTTTATTTGTATTCACTCATAATGACAACTAAACTTTGTGCTTCTGAAGAATAAAGAAAACAAACAGGGTGTGCTCTCTGTCTTCTCCGTCTCCGCGAACTGTTTTTAGAAATGCGTCACTAAAATGAACTGTAACTCAGCAAATACTCAACACAGAGACATGGGAGTTATATCTATAGAAAGCTTGAAGTGTCTACTTTGAAATGAAGCAAGTCTTATCGAAAACAAACATTCTGTGATGAAGTAATCCATATGAAACCAACACAATGTTCAGTCTGTCCCGTCTGACTCATTATCGCTAATGTGACCCCGCCCCCGCGTGTCTCGCGCTGTTCATATGTAAATAGCCACGTGGTAAGTGCGCGCTTGCAAACGCCCAACAACACAAACAAAGAGGAGGTCCTTCATCGCCGCTACTGTTCGTTTCTGGAAGAAGACGCGCTGAGTAAAAGCAGGATTTCCCTCCAAAGAAGAACACGATTTCATCCAGCAGAGGAGATGAGTAAGTAATGTTTCTTTTTTACATTAGTTAACGTTTTATTGTGACATAAACTTGAACAGATCTACTAACAGTTAGCTGGGTTTTCCCCCAAACCACAACATGATGAATGCTACGCGTCTAAGAATGTTTAGACCATGTTTATTATTAATACTCTGTTCACAAATATATTTTAATAGCGTGCTAAACAATAATAATTAGTTTCTCAGATATAAAATATCATTTTTTTATAGTACAAAGTACATCCTTTTATTGTACAAAGCATGTTTGAGTCTGTGGCTACAGAATCATATCATAGGCTACTATAAAATCATACATACTAGACTGTATGACTACAAAATCATAGTTGGGTTTTTCCCAAACTATAATTCCTGACTACAATGTTTGAAATCGTGTAAAACATTTTGAATATGATAGGCAGTTCATTGTATTTAAATTTCTTACAGCGCTATGATGTTTTCATGCTCTATATAAAACAATAAAAGTAATATGAGTGTACACTGTAACATGATGAATGCTACGAGTCTAAGTATGTTTAGTACATGTTTATTATTAATAGCCTACTCTGTTCAGAAATAGATTTTAATAACGTGCTAAACAATAATAATTAGTTTCTCAGATATAAGATTTCTTTCTCTTTTTTATGATAGTGATATATATGATATTTATGATATATATACAGATGTTCCTGACATTAACATGCTCACAAATGTTTTTTTGTTTGTATTTTATTGAATCCGATACCAGCACCAGATGAATCCTGATGTCTCTTCAAACTGTTTTCCTCTGAGAGCGCTGTACCAACATCAGATGTTCAACTACACTGATATTCTATGTCAAAACAAGCTCCTTCTCTACTGATTATGTTTTTTTCTTCTTGAATCCATGGAAAGAAGTAGAAACACTTAAATAACACACGTAAATATCAGGTATGATTTACTTGTTTCACTTGTTGAACAGAATCTGTTGCAGGAATGACTCAAAGTCTGTTCACATCTCTGTGGTTAGATCAGTGTGCACAATAATGTGTCTTTGACCTTCATTATGTATGTTTTGATTATACTGTGTTGTAAATAAAATACAAATAATTAAAAAAAAACCTTTTTTTCAATCTCCTCACATTCTCTCTTACCTGCCTCACAGTCACATTCACACTGATGGGCCATTAGGGGCCCATAGGGGAGGGCCCTTTGTCTCTCAGGTGAAAATCACTTAATATTCATGGCCATTGCCACTCCCTCGCATATAGACCCTCGATCACAAAACATGTCTTGAAAATTTTAAATCAATATATTGTTTTCTGTGAATGAGTAAGCAGAATGATTTTCACATAATTGTGAAGTAAATATTCTAGCCTACAAGACTGATTACTCAAAAGTCTTGGTCAGGACTATTTAATGTGGGTTTTATGGCCTTATTTCAGCTACATTTTTTTTCCCAAAACTTACAAACCACGCATAATATTTTTTTTCTAAAAAATGCAAACATGTACATCCATCTTGGTCACATATTATTGTAGCACAGTTTGTGCTGAATACAAAAAAAATTACATGTTGGTCAATAGCATGTTTTAAGTAGCTGAAATAAGCACAAATATCAGGGCATGTCAAAACATCTCAAGGGCCCCAAAATGACCTCAGACCCCAGAGGGTTAAGGTCTATCACCACTAAGTCTATTTTGAAGGCCTTCACTAATTTTATGTCTACCTATTTTATGTATTCCCAAAGTTATTCAGTCCGATCAGGGTTCAGACTTCATGTCGAAACAATTCTCAAAAGCCCTACGTCAACTTCGAGTTTCCCACAATATTTCCAGTGCTTACCATCCACAGAGTCAAGGGGCTCTTGAAAGGTTTCATCAAACGTTGAAATCTCTTTTAAGGTCATATTGTGTCGAACTTGATGCAGATTGAAAAGAGGGTCTGCCATGGATGCTATTGGCTATACGTGAAGTAATCCAAGAAAGCCAGGGTTTCAGTCCGAATTAATTAGTATTTGGGCATGCAGTACGATGACCTGCTGCTGTCTTTGCTGGTGGTTGCAGTTCCAAGTCTCCTGAAAGTATTACTATGTTAATGGATTTCACTGTAGACTTTATGAGGCACAAGCTATAGATCAAAAGAAATTGGCTAAGTCTCAAGTGAAAATGCAGCAACTTTTTGACAGAAAGGTTAAGTCTAGGAGTTTTCAGGTGGGTCATCAAGTACTGGGTTTATCGTCTCTCCCTACTAACCCACTTCAAGCTAAGTTTACTGGTCCTTATAGTATAGCTAAACGTCTGTCAGATAATAATTATATGTTGAGCACTCCTGATCGTAGGAGGAAAGTTTAAGTTTGTCACATTAACCTGTTAAAATCTTATGGTGATCTAGTGAGTACTGCTTCTGTTGGTGTTGTGACAACGTGTGATCCTTCTAATCTAGTACAACAGGGTGTTGTTCCTTCTCATTCCTGTAGCACGAGTGGTGAATCTTCAGAGAATGTTGACGAGGATGGGAATCTTCATTCCTGGGGAAAAGTGGATGGGCGGTTTAACAACTCTCAAATCCTTGCTGATTTGCCTTGTTATTTGTCATATTTGGACAAGGGAAAGAGATACGACGTTACTGGGTTGATAACGTCCTTTCCTTGATACACCTGGTAATACTTCTATTATTGAACACGACATTGATGTAGGAACCTCTTCCCATATTAAACTAAATGCTTATAGGGTTAATCCAGTAAAACGAGAATTGTTAAAACAGGAAGTAAACTAACTGCTTACTCACCGTTTGGCTGAACCTAGTTTTAGTTCATGGAGCTCTTCCTGTTTATTAGTAAACAAACCCAATGGCTCTTATCGATTCTGCACTGATTATGGAATTATCTCTGACAAAACCCGATTGCTTTCCTTTGCCTCGTGTTGATGACTGTGTCGGCTCTGCCCAATATGTAAGTAAGTTTGATCTTCTAAAGGGGTATTGGCAGGTGCCTTTAACTGCTTGGGCAAGATAATTATCTGCCTTTGTTACCCCAGACACCTTCCTACAATATACGGTGATGCCTTTTGGGGTTCGTAACGCCCCTGCTACATTCCAGCGTTTGGTGAATTGTATATTGTCGGGAATGTCTAGATACGAGGCCTACCTTGATGATGTCGTTTTATACAGTTCTTCCTGGTCCGAACATCTTAACCAGATAAAAGATCTATTTTTCCATTTATCTGAGGCTAATTTAACTATCAAACTGGCTAAATCTGAATTTGGAAAATCGACTGTCACCTATTTAGGTAAGGTGTGTAAAACCTATTAGTGCTAAAGTTGAAGCCATATACAGTGTTCCACTGGTCTGAGGTTTGTCAACAAGCCTTCGAGAATTGCAAAGCCTTGTTGGCTAGTGCTCCTATCTTGACCGCCCCAAATTTTGAGAAGTCTTTCAAGCTTGCAGTTGATGCTAGTGCTTGCGGTGCAGGTGGTGTTCTCTTGCAAGAAGACCTGAACGGAATTGAACATCCCGTTAGTTACTTCTCAAAGAAGTTCAATCAGCATCAACAGGTTTATTCAACTGTTGAAAAAGAAGCCCTCGCCCTTGTGTTGGCGGTACAACATTTTGAGGTATATTTAGGATCGATCTCTGCTCCAATCGTCGTTTACACAGTTCACAACCCTTTAGTTTTCCTAAATCGGATTAGGAATGGAAATCAGCGACTCATGCGATGGAGTTTAATTTTGCAGCCTTATTTGAAAATTAAACATGTGTGAGGAAAAGATAATGTAATTGCTGACACTCTTTCCAGGATGTAATTTCATGATGTCTGTGTTCATGTTCTTCTCATCTTCTCTTTGCATTTCTAGGGCCCAGAAGTGCTGAGAGATGAGATGGAGTGAGAGATGTTTTTCAGATAGACGGATTATATTCTTGATTTGTTGTTTAATACTTTCCTCATGTTTTTTCCCCTCCTCTCTTTTCTTTGATTCTTTACAGAATCTTTTTGAGGAGGGAGGTGTGACGACCCTGTCTCTTCCTTTTCTGCCTGTGGGTGGCAGTGTAATATTAACGTGTGTTATCAATGCTAATTAAAGACATTATGGGCGGAGAGGGTAAAAGGTGTTCCTGATCTGTTCAACAATACTTCCTCTGGTGGAACGTTGTTCTCCAGAGAATTCTTTTGCTCCAACTCTTAATGTTCATTCTTTTGTCAACATTCTCTACCCCTATTGAATTATTGTTTTTTTATATTTATTTCAATCCCTAGACTTTGTTTTTTTTGTTTGTTTGTTTCTGTAACCAATAACTTTCTTTAATAAATAATCTTGCAATTGAAAATATTCGTTTGTATGTGTGATGTGTGACACCATATGGCTTTCCTCTAGCTCAAATAGTAGAGCATGGCGCTAGCAATGCCAAGATCATGGGTTCGATTCCCAGGGAAAGCAAGAGCTGATCAAATGTAACTGTAACTTGAATGCAATGTAAGTTGCTTTGGATAAAAGCATCTGCAAAATGTAAATGTGATCCTCTTTATGCTACAGTCGGGAATGAGCTTGCCGTGACAGTATACAAACCTTTATTTTGCTGTAGAAGTGCACCAAATCGGTGGCGCTGAGAACCGCTCTCTCCTGTAGTAAACTCAAAAAGCCCGCGCTCTGATTGTAACTCAGCAGCTGGGTTGTTTCATCGGAGACAGGCTCAACTCAGCGGTTGGGTAGAAAAAAATAAAATAAAATAACCCAGCATTAAAAATGATCCAGCTACTTAGTTACTGAAAAACTACCCAGCAACTGGGTAAAAATATTAAAAATAAAATGACCCAATAAGCTGAAGCCAGCATTTGGGTTAAAAAAATTACCCAGCACCTGGGATAAAATATTGAAAACAACCCAGTAAAACGACTCAATGGGTTGAACCCATTTGGGTCCAAAAAAATAAAAAACAGCATTTTTTAGAGTGTAAAAGCTTCCGCCATATATTTCCATAGAACTGCTGATCTGAAGCTGCAATGACACATTTTGCTGCTGTGTTTAGATAGATGTTCCTTATATAAACCACATCAACCTCACTTTTCAACTAGTTGCTAGATGACTATTCAGTTGTGAAAGTGCTGTTGGTGTGTGTTCTCCTGATGTTGTGGTTTGTGAGGCCGGTCACTGGAGGTAATTAGTCTCTTCAGTGCCACACTGAATCAGGGCTGTGAAAGGGCCGTTGTCACATCAGTTGTGCAGCGCACGAGTCTGAGCACCAGAACACAAAATAAAGCGCTGCACGACTGTCTGCTTCAACCTGAGCACCAGAGACACACTGACACCTGTGTGTGAGACAGGTACACCAGAGCACAGAAAACCTGCACATTCATGAGGATCCAGCTACTGTTTCACAATCAAATAAACAACGTAAACCATACAATAACAGAAAAACTTCTAAACAATACAGTAATATATCCATGTAGCATTTTACTTCATACGCAACATTTTTGCATATAAAAGTAAAAATTACATTCAGTATATACATATTTTAATAAAGGAAACAAGATATAAAATGTAAATTCTAGAAACTTAAATACAAGTGTATTTATTATATCCAAATAAAAATATAAAAAGTGTGTGTGTGTGTATATATATATACATACAAATTCAATAAATTAAAATAAATGTATTACATTCTGTACATAATAAAATAATTCAAAAAGTAATCATATAGTGTAAACAATAATCAAATAAATGTAAATGTAATATAACTAAACAATCATCCAATAACTTAATTAAAAGAGTAAAATTATATATAGTAAATAATAATAATATTAAATCAGAGGTTGCATTAAACATTGTCTGTCATTTTGACGGACAGGGTCATACAAATTCCATCATAATCTATTACAATTTCTCAATTTTAACAGATTCTCATTTTTCTCAAGTCCTGACCATCTGTGGTCATTAAAAATCCCATGGCACTTCTCGTAAAGAGTAGGGGTGTTACCCCGGTGTCCTGGCCAAATTCCCTCCACTGACCCTTGTCAATCATGGCTTCCTAGTAATCCCCATCTACTTGATTGGCTCTATGACTCTCTCTCCTCTCCACCTGTAGCTGGTGTGTGGTGAGCGCACTAGCATCGTTGTACTTTGGCTGCCGTCGTATCATCCAAGTGGATGCTGCACACCGGTGGTGGTTGAGGAGAGTCTCCTCAAATTCTGTCCATTTTATCAGGAAATTCAAGTAATAAATATCATTTTGGCACTCTTTAATGTGGTGCAACGTGAACTGATCATCTCTTTCGCTTTACTAGTGGATACTCTAGTGCAGTGGTTCTCAATTCCAGTCCTGGGGGCCCCCTGCTCTGCACATTTTGCATGTCTCCCTTACTTAACACACCTGATTGAGACGATCAGCTCATTAGTTCAGTTCATGGATCTCTCTCCTAACGAGCTGATGATCTCAATCAGGCATGTTAAGTAAGGGAGACATGCAAAATATGCAGAGCAGGGGGCCCCCAGGACTGGAATTGAGAACCACTGCTGTAGTGCAGTGGTTTTCAAACCTCTCCATCTAGTACCCCCAGCACTGCAAATTTTGTATGTCTTCCTATATCTGACACGCCCACTTCAGGTCTTGCAGTCTCCACTAATGAGCTGACGAGCTGAATCAGGTGTGATAGATGAGGGAAACATACAAAATGTGCAGGGCTGGGGGTACTCCAGGACAGGCATAGCAAAAGACTTTATTTTTGTTCTGGAGGCCGATGATCCGATGCTCTACTGCCACACTGGAGCGCACTCGCCACCAACTGGACAGGGGTGGGAATTACAGTTATAAATTAAAATAGATCACCCTCAGTGTAATCTGTCAAAGTAACGGACGGCCTTCAGATTTTTCTGTCGCTGCAAAAAAAAAATTCCATAAATGACAGAAAATCTTCGGTTAACATACCTTTGACATACACACACACAATTTAAATAAAAATGTAAATATAACAATTTAAATATAAATATTAATAACATTAATGATAATTTACTTTTTAGAACTAATTTTGTTAGATGTAAGAAAAATGCATTGCTGATAAACAATGCAAAAACATGTTAAATATGTTCTTGCACTACTGTGCCAAAATAAGTCCCCCAGTACTCAAGGGGGCGATAGAGATTCTTTAAAATTGTTATTAAGGTAGCTAGATATAAACTTGAAAGAGAAAACAGACCATATTCATGCAATGAATAGTCTCAGCCTCAGACGTCACGCCCATGGAACGTTGGCTAAACGTCTGATGCATATGGCACACAAAAGTGGAAACACTTCAGGAGTTTCGAAGTCGTCATCGGATTTGTTAAATTATACAGGATTTCCGGGAGACATGTGTGTCGCGCTCTTTAACGTTCTGCCTGGAAATAAAGATGCTGTGACGCCAAACCCCCTCACGAAAGAAGAAAGCCGCTGTGGTTACAACTTTGACGACGAACGCTTATCAGGATCAACTAAATGCTGGATTTTCAAAAGTATGTGAAATATTTAAAGTTCACGGCATAGAATCTTTAAAATACATCCGAAAGTTTTACACACCGGTCTGTTATTGTGGCGACATTTTCACGCCCTGAAACATGACGCTGAACGAAATGAACTGTGATTGGTTGTTTGACATATTGGTCAAACGGCCTCACGGGCAGGCCTTGGCCAATAAAAGCTACCATAGATTCCAGACCTTCAGCCGTCAGTCTGAAGGTCTGGCTATGCAAGACTATGCAATGAATAGAATATGCGTTTCACTTACGAGCATTTGCATTCCTGTATTAGCATACAGTTTTATAATTTAAGCATAAAACACACTTGTACCACAATAATTTCCTCTAAACCCCTCAGTCCCACACTCACAGTAGGTGAAGTCCAAGTAGAGCATGGCTTTAGTGGTGACTGATGATTTGTTTTGTTCACACTGGCCTCGGGCATCAGGAGTCGCTGCACCCAACAGACCTGTGTGCACGCTAGCATGAGCCACCCTTTTCTGAGGCTAACCGGGCCAAATCAAGTCATGATTAATAATGCGACAGAGGCATAAGTGGAAATGCCCACACGCTGCTGTACATGATTAGTGTACAAACAATTACTTCACCCCAACATTCCCCTCAATGCGCAAATCAAGATTCTGCCATGCTAATCTGCCTGATCGTACGAGAGCCATTCATTACGGTCCACTTTGAGTGAAAAACGGCAAATCTCTGGGAAACATACCAGTGTTCGCCCACTTGCCGCATACAGCCGCTGTCTATCATACGCCGTGTGGCTGGTTCATCACAGCGCTCACAATGAGCTAAAACATAAGCATACTGACAGAATCAAAGTCAGAATAGCTAAACGCTAAGTTTGATATGTTTATTTTACTAATTTTAGTGGCTTTTGAAAAGCTAGCAATGGACTATTTTCCTTTTTTTGAATCTGCGGATACCTTTTGGCTAATGCTAAGGGCTGCACGATATATCGCATGCGATTGTTATGAGCATCACGTCAGTAAAGCCAGTTCTGTGATTATTAATAAATCTCCATCACCTGATTTCAAATGGAGCGGCATTTAATACACAGAGCCGTAGTTCACTGACAAGCTATGCAATATCACGTTCAATATCGCAGGTGATTCATCTGCGATTCTGAGTGCGAATTGCATAGCTAATCACAGAATTGGCTTTACTGACGAGATGCACATAACAAATCGCATGCAATATATCGTGCAGCCCTAATGCTAAAGCTAAATTACCATGTTAGACTTTGTTCAAATGAAAAAACAGAAACAACCCTCATGCTAACACAAACAGAAAATCTAGCTTTTTTAGCAAGCTAACACAGAAATAAAGAGAAAAATTAAGAGACGTCATTGAAGACAGAATAATAAAGTCGATGCTAAACTATTAAATCTGACAATTGGATTCGACTCTGCTCTCGCAGAAGCTAACAGCTCTGTTTGATATGATTATTACGCTTTTCCCAATGTTCAATGTTTTAAAGGCTTTTAAAAGAATCTAGCAATCAACTAATTTATTTTATCTATGGAGGCATTTTAGCTAATGCTAAAATACTGCATTGAACTGTACTAAAATGAAGAAACGACCCTTGTGCTAATAGAAAGATAAGCTAATGGGGAATTGAAGAGAATGCCACATGTTAGACTGTGCTAAATAAAGAAACCACCCCCATGTTAGCATAAAAAAACCTTTGAAATCTAGCTTTTCTAGCAAGCTAGTGAAGAAATAAAGAGAAATACAGAAAGAAATAATGTGTAATGTTGCATTATTTGAAGAGAGAGAATTAAAAAGTCACTGCTCAACTATGAAAAAGTAGCGAGAGAGACAACTGACAAGGACAGTTGGCAAACTAGCTTTAGCATGTCGCTCGGTTTGGAAGAAATACAAATATTACATCACTTTAGCCAATGTTCCCTTAAACTTTGTATTTCCTCCAAACGTTCATTTTACTAGCTTTAGCGACAACGATAAACATTGAAATTTCTATTTGTATTTACAGTATTTTCCTAATTACCCATATACTTTAGATTAATATAACATTATATTCGTGATTCAGTTACATCCCACCATAAACACCATAAATAGGTTTATGCTTAAGTGACTGTTAGTGCATTAAAACCCTCTAAGGACGTTAGCAAATACACTCAATGCTAACAGTGCGCAAAACTAGCATATGCGCTAACCACTAGGTTCTAGCTCGGCTTAAGTTTTTTTAAGGTCCTTTAAGGCAAGTCATGTCACCCGGCGGCCATCTTTGAAATGCCTCTCAGGCATGCAAGTGCAGCTCATATCTCTTTGAATGGGGAGACATCAAATTCTTCAAAACTGTTTGCCAAGCTTACATTTAAATTTCATATTTGAAATCGCCAATGAAATCTGACAACAACTGTATCATAAGTGTTTTTTATTTAGCTCAAATAGTGTTAAAAAAGCATATATTTCAGGCTAGACCAGCCAAACATAGTCCTGAGCGCATGTCTCAAAACGCTGAGTGTTTCTATAGCTAACGGCAGCTGCAGTGACGCGCTGATTTTACAGATTAGCGATTGGCTCTTTTGCTCAGAAGGCCGGGCTTTGTTCGATTGAGCGGCCATATTGAGTGTTGCATTTTTCCCCATTCAAAACTACAGGAGTGACACGTCTTGAGTATTCTACAGTCTTTGATTTTTTGACACGAACAGGTTCAATAAGGCATTTTCTGTATATACGGACACTCTGAAGAAACACAGCATCAAATGTTTTTCTGAAATGTGATTTCTCTTTCAGAGCCTGGTGAAAAGCAGCCAACTGCGCTGGATTCACCCTCAGGACAAAAACACTGTGTGACAGGTGTCAGCGAACCTGAAGCCAACGAAAAACCCCAGCGACGGCCAACTAGCGCGTCAGTTTCCACAGCTAAAGCACAGCAGATGGAGGAGTCCTGACGTCTGGAACATCGAGCCGATTCACGGGATGCGAAGATAACAAGACATCAAAACTCATCCAGTTCACCTCCTCAACACAAGTCTGTGTTATTCTGCACATGTACTGCCACTGAATCAAACGTGGATGTGATTCTGAAGGAGGAAATGTTTGTTTTCATAATCTTTCATCAAAATCTAATCACATTCCGCCACTTTATTGACTTTGCAGCTGACGCAAGTCTCTTCTTACCAGCTCTGCTGCGAAATTTACATATTGGCCAATAGAATATGTATTTCTTGCTTTTAACTTACTAAAAGCTTTTTTAGCTGTACTACAGCAAAATGAGCTTAAAAGATGTGCATTTTATGCAGGAAAATTAAGGAAATGTCTCTTTTTTCTGTTTGCCTCAAGTTTGTTGCCTACGGAGCCCCTAAAGGGACATTGGCAAAAAGAAGACTTTCTCGTGCACGAGAAACTATCAGCGTCTTGCGAGAAACTATAGTTACAGTTTCCTGTTGCATCACTTCTGCCATCTTACACAGAAGAAAACAAGAGCATGCATGTGCATGAATTAGCCTAATTGAGATCTATTTTGGCCTTCAATACTAAAACATTGTGTCTGTTCTTGCATTCGGACACAGATAAATCATTACTGAACAGCATAAGAACGGCTTTTCTCTCAGGCTATATTCCACCTGAACAATACATAGCCTAATATCTCAGGACTGTCCATCTGTACATAACTTCTCAAAACTTTTCATCTGTAAAATAGCACATTCATAATTCTTTCTATTTTCTCTATAGGCCTATGTTGTACATAACCTAAAACATTTGCACATTCATAATTCTATTTTATCTATATTTTATTACCATAGTTATTGTTTTTAATGCATTGTCTATTCTGTTTATTATTAGCCTTATATTTCACTCTATTACCTTAAATTATATGCATGACTACACTCTCTCTGTACTTTCTCCACTGGATGCTCCTGTCACCAAGACAAATTTCTTGTGTTTTTGTGTGTAAACACACTTGACAATAAAGCTCTTTCTGATTCTGACATTTAAAACGCATTTTGAGGTCTAGAAGGATTGGTAGCTACAGTATAAAAGCTCAAATTTTAGATTTCGATATGGCAATAGCCTATTGTCCCACATACAACTCTAAAAGCCAGTCAAATATGTATATAATCGAAAGCGATTATTTATTTTTGATAATTATTACTTTACTTCAGTTTGGTTTTCAATAACTGCTGTTAGTTTCGTTTCATTTTCGTTTTTTATTTCTTTGACATTTCTTTGACATTTCTTTCTTTCTTGATAAATAAATGCCTTTATTTTTGTTAAATACAGTTCCTAATATAACATATTTTACCGTTTAAATATGTATACGATATTTCATTTACTTCTAAAATGCTTGTTAAACGAGTTTAAATGTAATAAATATTGTATTCATGTTTAAACAGTAAAATATGTTGTATTAAGAACAGTATTTAACGGAAATAAAGGCATGCAGGCAAATAAAGAAAGAAAGAAATCTCAAAATAAATGAAAACTAAAATGAAACACAGTTATTGAAAGCCTATAACTACAATAAAGTAATAATTCTAAAAATAAATGTGACGAACATTCTAAAATGAGTAAAATGAGTCGGAATGCTAAATTTTCAAACATATTATTTTCACATTCTCCATTTAAAATACCTTCTAAAATTATATATGACTTGTTGGAATCAGCCAAAAAATGACTGAGCTATAGCCGTTTGAAGCCAATAGAGGCGGGCAGCAGATCTGATTTCGAGAAAAATCGAGTTAAAGATTACAAAGCAAAATCACCAAGCAACGTTGCATATTTTCCTCCAATTCTTTTCTTAATAATAATGACTATATATTAATCAATCACAATATAGCTATTTTTTATCTTTGTTATTCAATATAAGAACAAATATGCAAATAAACGGTAGTTTAATCAAGAGCATGCAAGTGATTCCACATTTTCTTTTATGTATGATTAACATTGAGACCGATCTATATTAAGACCTACTGTAATGCATAGATCAATACGCAATAATTGTACTTTATAAGGAGATCGCGACTCGAGGAAAGGCGCGTCTTGTGCACTCGCTTTGCAAATGTCAGCCGATCGTATTGTTTTCGTCAGCATATGTTTGAAAATCTTAAGACATGTTATATTAGGAACTGTATTTAACGAAAATAAAGGCATTTATTTATCAAGAAAGAAAGAAAAATGTCAAAGAAATGTCAAAGAAATAAAAACGAAAATGAAACGAAACTAACAGCAGTTATTGAAAACCAAACTGAAGTAAAGTAATAATTATCAAAAATAAATAATCGCTTTCGATTATATACATATTTGACTGGCTTTTAGAGTTGTATGTGGGACAATAGGCTATTGTCATATCGAAATCTAAAATTTGAGCTTTTATACTGTAGCTACCAATCCTTCTAGACCTCAAAATGCGTTTTAAATGTCAGAATCAGAAAGAGCTTTATTGTCAAGTGTGTTTACACGCACAAAAACACAAGAAATTCGTCTTGGTGACAGGAGCATCCAGTGGAGAAAGTACAGAGAGAGTGTAGTCATGCATATAATTTAAGGTAATAGAGTGAAATATAAGGCTAATAATAAACAGAATAGACAATGCATTAAAAAACAATAACTATGGTAATAAAAATATAGATAAAATAGAATTATGAATGTGCAAATGTTTTAGGTTATGTACAACATAGGCCTATAGAGAAAATAGAAAGAATTATGAATGTTTACAGATGAAAAGTTTTGAGAAGTTATGTACAGATGGACAGTCCTGAGATGTTAGGCTATGTATTGTTCAGGTGGAATATAGCCTGAGAGAAAAAGCCGTTCTTATGCTGTTCAGTAATGATTTATCTGTGTCCGAATGCAAGAACAGACACAATGTTTTAGTATTGAAGGCCAAAATAGATCTCAATTAGGCTAATTCATGCACATGCATGCTCTTGTTTTCTTCTGTGTAAGATGGCAGAAGTGATGCAACAGGAAACTGTAACTATAGTTTCTTGTGCGCGCGATAGTTTCTCGTGCGCACGAGAAAGTCTTCTTCTTCTTTTTTTTTTGCCAATGTCCCTTTAGGGGCTCCGTAGTTGCCTCATAAACCGGTTAATAAGGTTTTTAAAATCACTGTTCTTACAAAAAATTAATAGATCAAAAAATCAAAAATCAAAATAAATCAATAAAAACTGGTTGTTTTCCCACCAAACTTTTGGTTTAATTTTAAAATGTCACGTTATGAATGAATTCCAATCTGACTTTTACTTCTTTTGTTAAACTTGAGTGTATAGGAAAAATGTATTATATAAATTATGAATAAAATTCGAAAATTAATATTAATATTATTAATATTAATAAGAGTTATAAAATAAATTAATAAATATAATTTAATAAAATAAATAAATGAAATTGTCATACACAAAATGTTTATACAAGGAGTATAAATGTGTTTCTAAATACATACACACATAATTTAATTAAAATGATAATTTGATATTATATAATCATTGTGTATATTTCTAATTTTATATTTTACATTTTAATATACATATGAATATGTATTATGTTTATACATTTATTTTTGTATACTTTTTCGTATTTTGTAAATAAGTCTATAGTTTTATAAATAAAATATTTAAAAAGTGTATATATATGTGTGTGTGGGGGGGTGTGTATAATAATATTAAAATAATAAAATACATACAATTGGATTAAAATGCTGATAATTTGATATATATATTACTTGATAATTATATAATAATTGTGTATATTACCTTATTTGATAATTATATATAATAATTGTGTAGATTATATATTTGTATTTATTAAATCATTGTTTCTATACACTCAAACTGATTTAAATGAGGTTGCTGTTCTTTTGCATAAAGTTACAGACATGCTGTATTCACTCAGCTTTGCTGCAATGCAATTCTCTGTTTTATATATATGTAGAGATATTTGCCACACAGTGTGTTGATGATTTGAGTTCAGCGTATGGTCTGATGTGGTTTCTGTTGTTGTGCTGTTATCAGTGAGACTCAGGTGTTCTTCAGCTCTGAGAGCAAATCTGATTATCAACCAGTTAAATCTGCTGCATTTCATCTCATTCTGCAGTGCGTTTGGTCTCGGTCGCTCTCTTAAAGTCTCAGCAGGAGTTTCCAGGAACAGCGACACGCTCGTTTGAGACAGAGAACAATCGATCAGTGAAAGCTCACGCCGCGTCTCACACCTCACACACTCCTGAAGGACGTTCTCACAGCAAACACTAAACCACCAAACAATACTGACACAGACACACAGCCAAACTACAACAATACAGAGCTTCAAGAAAGTCTGTCAGGTTGTGTAATTAATACAATTAATGTACAATTTATAATATAATACTTATATGTAATAAATTATTTTAATAATACATCAAAATACTAAAATTATAGTAATAACAGATGATTTAATACAAATAAAACAATTTAATAATAATAATAATGTTTTAGCATTGACGTAGCTGTCATGTTGTACAATTAATACACAGCATTTACATTTATTAATTTAGTGGATACTTTTGTCCAAAGCAATTGCCAAATGAGAAAAATAAAACATAAGGTTAGCCGTTAGGTTGTATAATTAATGATTATTGTATAATTTAAATAACTGTTAAAATAAAATAGTTTTATAATAATTAAAATGTAATAATAATAATAATAATAATAATAATTCATGCAATCATGTTGTATAATTAATATACATAACATTTACATTTATTCATTTATCAGATGATTTTATCTAAAGCAACTTACAAATGAGAAATACAAAATATAAACAAAAATTGAGGCATAATATAATTTTTATATAAATTAAATTATTATTAGTAATAAATATAAATACATTTATAATAATTAAATAATTATTTTAATAAGCATAATTAAATGTAACAACAATAGCAACAATAATATTATTAATTAATAATAATAATAATAATTTAGCTGTGCATCAGTCATCAGGTTGTAAAATGAATACAAATATAAAATAATGTATTTAAATCATTAAAGATAAATAAAATAACTAATATTTTATAATAAGCATAATCAATAATAATAATAATAATAATAATATTTTAGCTTCAATGTAGCTGTCATATTGTATATAACCTAACCAATGTAATTTCTTTAAATAATTTAATAATAAAAGTTAACTATACAATAAAAACATATTTTGTTAAAAAAAAAAAAAAACAAAAAAACATTTTAATATCTCAGTTTTTCTCCCAGACTGTGATGAGACTAAATGGAGAGCAAACAGAGACTTCCACTCAAGTCTACAACATCTCAGATGTCTTCAGAGGAAAAACATGGCAGTAATCTCAACCATGTCTCCTCTTGAGTTTCAGAAGAATCTCAGCAGTGTCTCAAACTGTGCTCAGAGTCTGAGATCTCTTCAAAAACCGAGTGGTCTGAGCTGCAGTGCACATTCAGCTTGACTCATCTGGGTCTCTGAAGTCATTCAGTCCATTAATCACCAGTTCAAACGTATTTTTTCCCCAGCATTCATTCTGTTGGGTTTCCTCCTCAGAGAGCAGTTATAACCGGTGCCCATTAGCAAAACCTTCACAGAAAATCCCAGAAAACACAGTTATATGTTTAATCAACTGCTGAGCTGGACGACACGTCAACTAGCCTACGCTATTTGATCCATCATTACAATAAAAGGCATGTTTCTGTTAAGATTTCCCGCTCAAACGCCAGCGAGACGCTTCAGACTGATGAATATTTGACTGGCGTTATCACCACGTGACATGACGCCATTATGCAAAGCGCGGGAGAGAAATCAGAGGTATTTATCGCAGGGACGCACTGCAGCATCTTTACTCAAGCACTGCAGTTTCTCATGGATATTTACACAATTATTTTTGCCAGGCAAGCAGGAGCTACGCGCTAACCACGCTGATTAGCATTTAAAGAGCCCCATTTTTCATATCCGCCGGCCCGCCCCTTTGACTGCGATTGAACTCGCGGACCCGACGCCGTTCAATTACAGCCGTAAATAGAGGCTGGGACAAAAGGCAGAAATGAAACTGTCGCACGAGGAAAAGGGGAAGCTTTGAAACAACTGAAAGGCCTTTAATAACACGAGCCGAGGCGAATGAATCACGAGCTGACAGACTCGCGCTGAACTCCACCGTTCGCCGTTCGACTCGACAAAGACGCGGGAGAATCACCGGGAACACGAGGAAAGGTCAGAGCCGCTCGTCAGCAGATTCGCCCGGCGTCAACCGAACACCTCAGATGTGTTCATGAGCGGGAAAACTTTCTCACAAGAAACTCATGAAGGATTTGTTAGCATTATCCTGAACTTCACAGAGTTCAGCTACAGTCAAGCTAGAGTTTCGAAAAATCTTACATCATTTATTTACATTTTTAGTCAATATTTTTTAAAATGAATACTGATTTAAGTATAAATAATAATTAAATAAGCGTGATAATTACATTCAATTACTTCAAATGTAACAGTTAAGTAACTACATTTAAATAAAATTAAACAAATATAATAATATATATATATAATAAAACACGAATGCTTTTAATAGTAAGTATAATGATTAAATTAATAATTAAATTAATTGTAAAAATAATGAACTAATAAGGAATTTAGCTACAGTGTAGCTGTCAGGTTGTAAAATTAATACAATTGATTTCAATAATTATTAACGATATTATTTTTTTTTAAATAGGCATTTACTATATAATTGAAGTATTTTAACATGAAATAATTACATAAAATAAATATAAAGATTTTATAAAAAAACAAATACTTAATATAAATAATGGACAGCAGAAACACTTTATAAAAACGTTTAATTCCAATGACAATAATATATTCCATTTTAATAAACCATCAGGTTGTACAATTAATATAATTATTATATAATTGAAGTATGTTTAAATATAAACAATTAAATTAAGAAGAAAAATAAAATAAATAATACAAATATATATATACATACATTAATTGATAATCATAACTTTTCTTTTTTTTAAAGCATAGAACTGTATATTTATTTATTTAAAAAATACTGGGGACACTTTTGAGCGATTATTTAAAAATGAATTTGTGATATTTGGTTTCCCATTATATTGCAGTATTTATTTATTTTTAGTAATACCATTAAGTTATTTATACATTAGATTTTCTTTTTTCTATTACTGTATATTCTCCTTTATTTCTTAATGTCAGAAACTGCTGTTACCACTTGAAGAACTAAGAGTTTATTATCATCCCATACTAAATGTTCAACTTTAACATCTACACACATGGAACACTTTCATTCTTCTTTCGATACTAAACATAACAGATGTTGGCATACCAACATAAGAAACAACAATCAAGTTGAATATTTCTCCAGTTTTGGGATGGAATATTTCCATTAATACACTGTAAACGGCTGAACGAAGCAAAGGAGAAGCCAAAGTGACTCACGTTTATTCAGGAGGAAACCCACACTTGAGCGAGATGGATGGTCATGTGATCTTTAGCGCCGCCGCGAGGTTTCCCAGCCCTGACGATCAACTAGAAACCATAATCCTGGACAAATACAGAACAAAATGAACTCAATATAAACGTAACTGAAATCATGACCCTGCACTCAACAACAACTGATCAAACACAATGTTTTGATGGAAAATGTATCAGAAAAAGCTAATCAGACCTCATTTATACACAAGAGTTAATCTGAATCTACAGTCGCTTTATACACATCATTAGGTTATTTCTTATATATTTCAGTTTTGTTGTTGCTTTGAGTGCTAGGAAACATGCTAGCGCTTGTTTGAGCGACTCGTCGCCGTTAGCATTAAGTAAACGAATGGAAATCCAATGTGCCAATCAATCCTGTGCACCTTCATTACACAAACTATAATGAAGAGAAATCAATATCAATCCATAGATCAATCATCCGTGACCTTTGATCTCTGGCGGCCTGATTTCCCATGAGCCTCTAGAATCTGATCAGGTCACGCTTTGATTTGGCTTACAGTGTTTCTAGAGGCATAATTGGGAACAAATTAACAGAACAGACACATTTAATTTTGGTTGCAATTAGGTTGCATCACAACACAATATTTATATATATACACACATATGCATACATATATACATACATACATACATACACACACACACACACACACATATATATATATATATACACACAATTTTAGAGATAACATTTTACAGTACAACAGTGCACAATTTCTGTTCTGGCCAGTTCTGGCTCAGTGTGCTAGATAAATAAAATTAAATAAAATAAAATAAAAAAAATATATAAAATAAATACAAAATAAAATAAAACAAAATATAAAAACATCCAAATGAAAAATAATTAAAATAAAAAAATATATAAAATAAATACAAAATAAAATAAAGCAAAAAGTAAAACCAAACTACAAATAAACTAAACTAAAAACAAAACTAGATTCAAAAACAAAGTAAACCCAAAATAAAATTAAAATAAAATAAAACAAAATTTAATATGCATTTAATGTAAGTATTAAGAAAAAAAGTCTCAATTTTTTGTATTTTTTTTTTGTACAGAATAAATAAATGTTCTTGTTTTAGCTACTTTGAGAAATTATGTGCGGCTTTAGTTGTTGTCAGTAGGTTTTGTCAAGTCAAGTCATCTTTATTTATATAGCGCTTTTAACAATACAGATTGTGCCAAAGCACTTAACAGTATCAAATTAGAGGACAGAGTGTCAGTAATGTATAATGATAAGATTAAACACTCAATTTTCAGTTAAAGGCATTTCATTATTGAATTCAGAGATGTCAGATTGTCCATCCTATAATGGATAAATTATATATAATGTGCATAATGAATGTAATATTTAAAATAATATATTTTTATTCAATGTACATAATAATCAAATGAATGTTAAATAAACTATTATTAGTAATATTTTTAAAATTATAATTATCATTACATAATTTATAATTGACAAAATAAATTAATTAAAATAATTGAAAAAATATTTTACTTTTTTATAATGTACATAAAAATTAATTATCGTTACATAATGTGCATAATCTATCAACCAATCTATCTAAAAGTACATTAAATAATTACAAATAAATATTTAAAATAAATAATTAAACAATCATAATAATATGAACAACACTGAACAAACCCGCACGCCATATTTAAGTCACGACCCACCGCTGTACTGAACAGCTTTATAATACTATTCAATACTCAACAGCTTAATACAATATATAATATGTAATAGCTTTGATTGGAGAGGAAATGACAACACGAATTATGTTTGTTTTATACATTAATTTGTCATTGCTGTTCTGAATACACGGTAAGGATTTGTTGTGGCTTGAGGGGAACTAATATGCATCTTTATAATGTTCATAAAAATTTGGTTACATTTACTGGTATTTCTGAGTGTAATGACACAACGAGACGTAAACACCGATGACGCCTGTCTGTGTTTTGGCTCTGAACGATGCAGTTTTGACCCGGTGCGACGTCTCTTCTGGAAACACGGTGAGCGTTAGTAACGTGGAGAGACAGAGGAGTGTGATGGAGCTGATGAAGAGCCAAACTCGGCGTCTCTCCCACGTCTGACAGACGCAGCGCTCGGTGAGTCAGACCGGCTCGATCCAGACTGAACCACGTCAGCCGGTCTGGGTCAGGAGAGCAGCTTCAGCTCAGACTGACAGACTGAGACGTGTGAGTGATTACACTAAAACGTCCTTACAAATAATCATGTGTTCAGGTTAGGCATGAAAAATCACTCTTCAATTCATCTCACTGTATTAATCACAAATCAACATCTAACATTACCTTATTATCTTAACAATATATTAACAATTTGAACATTTGGAAAATATAACAATAAATTGTATATTTAAATATTTGTATGTACCATTTTTATACTTAAATACTCAATAAAAAAAATTATATTTCCATATTTTACTTGAATTGTCATGTAAGCCATAAAAAACGAATAAAATGGACAAAAACATTAAAACAAAAATAATAAACCTAAAATCAATGAAAAAATATTTTTTAAAAAATCAAAATTGTTAATAAGTACTACATGAGCGATGTTAAAATAATACAGATCATATCTAAAATAACATTTTACTGTAATAAAGCAAAACAAGGTATAATTAAAATTCTAATTGACTGAAATTAATCATTAATCAGTAACATTCTCGAATCCAAAAACTATTACATCTTTTACATTAACTGAAATAAATATTAACTAAATTCAGCTAAAAAAAAAAATCAAAATGATATTATTTTATATCAATTAGTTACATATGGTTTAAGTTGACGTATTAAAATGACTAAAACTAAAAAACAAAACAAAAAAAATACAATAAACGTTAAAAAAAAAATACGGAAACTAAAACTGTAAATATAAAAATTAAAACAAATACAAAATATTACTACATGCTAATAACATTTATTTTTTTTAGAATAATCATAAAAATAATCATTTAAAATAAAGCAATACAAAGTATTTTAAGGTATTTTGCAACATTTTCAGTTGCAAGTATTAAAATGACTAAAACTAATAAAATGGTCAAAAACAAAATAACAGATTATACTAAAAATATGAATGTTTTAATAAAGCAAAACAAGATTTTTAAAAGAAAAACGATTAATTATTGCATTGTTTTAATTGCCATATTTTTAACTATTAATGTACCTGTATTCTTGCAACATTTCCGATTTTTCGTACAGTTTAAGCTGAAGTATTGAAATTACTCCAACTAAAAATAATGTTTCAGTATAATAAAGCAAAATGTAAAAAAGATTGTTATTGTAGTTTAGTTGCCCTATTTTTTCCACTTTCTTGTGTTTTAAAGCTGACTACGTCTGTTTTTGTGCAATCGTTGTTCCTGTGAGAAAAGCTGAGCTTTCAAACAGAAGAACTCTCTTCTTTCACGCTTTCAGAGGAACGTATTTCCCTCTAAGAGCTCCTGTGAAAGCATATATACATTTCAAACACACAGCTATAGGCTACACGACACAAGAGAGGGAATATAATGAGAACCGGCGCTTGTGACTCGCGGCCCTCGGCATCAAAGCATTCCTCTACGGATCCCGCAGGTGAGGAAATCCATGGAGAAACTCCATTAGGAATTAAACATTCATGTTCTGACTAGCATTAGCGGTGTCCTGAAGTGTTCACGGTTTGTACTTTAAAGTTATGTCATTGTGTGGTCTCCGTTTCAAGTTTTCAAACTAGAGCTAGCAACAAAACCGGCTAATATATTGTTTTATTTGGCATTTTATCCCGTTATAAGCCTTTGTTCGGCCACGGTGACAATTAACTAAGCGGCTACCGTTAGTCAAATGAAACTAAAGCTAAATAAAATGAACGCTTCCTGTCAGAAGCCATTGTTATGCGATTAGCAGCATATGCTAGGAGTCCATGAGCTTTGGTGTTAATGTGATTTCTAGGGTTTCAAAAGTCATGGAAAACCTGGAAAATTCAGGGAAGTTAAAATTGTGTTTATTAGCTTAAACGTGCGCAAATCAAGCAGCAACAACTGCTAACGGAGCTGCTAATGTCATTTTCAGTGCTTAATCGAGCTAAACTACATGCTTTTTACATGATTACTTTAAATTACTGGACAAACTCAGTACCCAAGAATACACAAAATATGCATGTTACCATCCAAATATAATACTAATAACAATATATATATTTTTAGTGCTGTCAAATGATTAATCGCGATTAATTGCATCCAAAATAAAAGTTTTTGTTTACATTATATATGTATGTGTACTGTGTTTATTTATTATGTATATATAAATACACACACATACAGTATATATTTTGAATATACATTCATATATTTATATTATTATATTTTATATTATATATATTAAATATATAAACATACAATTTTTCTTAAATATATAAATGCATGTGTTTGTATTTATATATACATACATAAATATACACCGTACACACTCATATATTATGTAAACAAAAACTTTTATTTTGGATGCGATTAATCGCGATTAATCGTTTGACAGCACTAATATTTTTATAATTAATTATTAATGAATTAAATTATTTGTGGGAGTAAGTTACATACAAAGTCAATGCAAAGACACAAACAGATGCAAATTTGGACCGGCTACGCAAATGACGCGAATTGGGTGAAGTGTTTGATGCCAATGCGCAAAATTTTATAAAAATGATAATAATAACAACAACAAAGTTATGTTTATAAAAATAAATTATTTATTACGGTTATTTAAAATAATATTTATTTTATCAATTGCATTATATAATTATTTTAAGCTATTTATTTTTATTATTAATACTACCACCACTAATTTATTTGATAAATTAAATTATATAAATTGTATTAAATTATTTTAATAATAAAATAAACAATTAATTTATATATTATATAATAACTTAAATGTGATTAGTAACATTGTTTATTAATTATATAAATATGTTCTTTAAAATAATAATAAACAATAGTAAAATAGTACATTAGTTAAAATAGTAATTACATTAATAATAATAATAATAGCCTAATAATAAACCATTTTACTATTATGAGTTTTACTAATAATGTTGATTGTTTTCCAATTAAATACTATAAATTATATAAATCAATAAATAATTGTTGCACATTTGATCATGTACTATTAATAATCATGTATTTAATTATGTCAATCAGTAACAAAACCTAATTATTTTAAATTATTCGGTTAATACAAAGGATAGAGAAGAAAATAACACGTGGCAGGAGTTTTATCGCCCACCAAAGCAAAATGCAACTGACCAAATGTGTTTGTTAGTTTAAAATGTAAGCGTGTGCAACAAATAGCAGTCGCCGTTACTGTCGCTTTGAATGCTTTATCAAACTAAACAGCCGACTACATGTATTTTTACCTTTTTTACTTCTCACATGATATATTTAATAGCGTAAGCGAGGTGAGATGACAGGACTGTTTTAGCACAGGTGCTGGAGAAGAGAAACGTGTAAATATAAACAATAAGCAGCGTGACATGAAGGCGGTGGGCGTGACGGTCTGGAGAGTCCCTCAGAGCATTAGCAGCTAATACTAGTGCCGCGAGGAGACGGAGAGTATAAATTTAGACAGTCTCCTGTGTGTCAGTGTGAAATCGAGCCACCGGGTGGGTGTTGATATTCACACCCGTCGCTTTCATTTCCATCTAGCCGAGGCGTCGAGAGAGAGGAGGCTACTTCTGTTCCGTCATTACCACACAAAACTAGCGGCCTAGTGGTTTGATTCGCCTCGCTTTTATCCATCTACACAGAGAGTCTGAAGAGAAAAGAGAGTTTCCAGGTGCCAGATCATTCCTGGCTAATTAGGAAACGCTTTGCTCCTTCTGTGGTTTGGGGCGGACGCTAGCTAGTGATAATGGCTAGCAGCGGTGGATATCGGTGTCATTTTGCTAAGCTGATGATGATGCTGCAGCATTTTCTAATTTATTTGAGCAGGAAACAAACAGATCAACGTGAATCAACAGCACCACAATAATACAATACAAATGTATTTAAATAAAAATTATGAAACATTTTTTGCGACAAATATTGCGACAATTACATGTTTAAATATAACATTTAATTTGCATATAGAAATATAATTATTTAATAATAGATATACATAATTATAAATGTTTTTTATTAAAATAAAAAATAAGCATTATTATTAAAAAGTTAATAAATTACATAAATCATTGAATTTTTGACAATAAATACTATGACAATAAATAGTTATTTGTATTATGTTAACATCAACAGCAATTTACTAAATCATAGAAATTAATAATGTGATTAATTCTAAAAAGAATAAAACAATTAAAATAAGAAATAATTTATAATAATAATAATTATTATTATTATTATTAATGACAACAACATAATAATAATGCTAATAAATTATATAAATAAAAATACTTATGTAATAATAGTTTTAATTGTTATTATTATTAATGATAACGAGTTAATGAATTATATACAAATCTAAATTATTTTAATTACAACTACTAAAATAGTTCAATTATTATTATTATTATTAACAACAACGATTTATTTACTAATCATTTATATAATTTATAAATAATCAGTTTTATTATTTTAATATTAATAAATATAAATAAACAACCACAGTAACAAGCACACAGAAAGTATAAATCAGATAATTAAATAATAAATATTTTCTAAATAATTACAATATTTGATTTTTAAATTAGTTTAAGAAGAAGAAATTGAGTATTGAAGGTTTAGTGATGCCTTAGTAACACATCAAGTACGTTCAATGGGAATGAAGAGGTGAAATGCGGTCATGTCTATGTTCTTGCATAAAGAATGATGATTTAAACGTTGCATTCATAACCTTAAATGAACTCAAATCAATAACCCACCATTCAGTTCCATCTCAATCACTCTCTGCGTTTTAAACACGCTACCCCACAATAGCAAATGTCATGACAAACAAAGCCATCACCGGTTCCGTCATCATCCCTAGACACAAACGCTTCCCGTCTAAAGTCTTCCAGACAAAATCAATAGTGGGAGACAGCAGAAGGCAGGAGCGCCGGCTCTCGACTCTCCTCCTTCCACACCTGAGTCATTAAAATCACCCCATGCTGCAATCAGCTAGCAAAGTCATCGCAGTACATCTGGCCGCCACAGACGTTATCAGCGATGCAGCCGCCCTCCTCCCCACATCCGCTGTTAATTGCACATTTGGTAGGCCTCCAAAACGGCCGGAGATGTTTGATAAAGTGACCCTTTATGATGAAATATGGCGCAGCGGTTGTGGAACGCCCTCGCCGCACTGCAGACTATCAAAGCACGCTCACGATTGAGCCTTTGAAGTAATTAATTGGAAAGAGGCAGGCCTGGAAATTAACAAGGGCTCGGGGCAAAAATATTATTAAAAAAGTAGGGCCAAAAACATGCTGTAGGAATGAATTCCTCTGCTGTTTTCTTTGTTGTTTTTGTTTTACTTAAGACATTTAAATTAGATTCTATTCTATGACTAACTATACATGAATGTTGACATCAAAGAGCCATTTCGTTCCTTTATGCATAAGTAATTAATAATCAAGCATCAGAAACTAATGTACTAACAGACAGACAGATGGATGGATGGATAGACAGAGAGAGATAGACAGATAAAGAGACAGAGAGAAGGACAGACAGATGGATAGATAGATGGACAGATAAATATAGACAGACAGACAGAAACAGATAGATAAACACAAAGACATACAGACGGACGGACGAACAGGATGGATAGTCAGACAGAGAGGAAGACGGACATATGGATGATAGATAGATAGATAGATAGATAGATAGATAGATAGATAGATAGATAGATAGATAGATAGATAGATAGATAGATAGATAGATAGATAGATAGATAGATAGATAGATAGATAGATAGATAGATGAACAGACAGACAGGTAGATGAACAGACACAGATAGATAGATAGATAGATAGATAGATAGATAGATAGATAGATAGATAGATAGATAGATAGATAGATAGATAGATAGATAGATAGATAGATAGATAGATAGATAGATAGATAGATAGATAGATGAACAGACAGACAGGTAGATAGATAGATAGACAGACAGAAGGACAGAGGGAGAGAAGAACGGACAGATAGAGAGAAGGATGGTCAGAGGGATAGATGGGCAAATTGAGGGAGAGAAGGACGGATGGACAGATAGAGAGAGAGAAGGATGGACAGAACAACAGAGAGATATATGTTTAGACAGACAGGTAGATACCTTTTTCAGACAGAAAAGCGTATGCACTCACACTGTTTTCAGACAGACAGGCTAATCAAACTCTTCCTAGGTGTCAGTGTAGTGTGTGCTAACAGCACGTGCTCCTGTGGCGTCTGTGTGAGCGTCTCTTTAACGCATGTCAGCTCTCAGCTCAGCGATGTTCTGTTAAAAACACCCTGATGCTTGAGATGTGGACAGCGGCCGCTGTGAGATGACAGCGATGAGAGAGACGCAGACAGGTGGTGTGGCGTACCTGAGCACCAAACACTCAAACAGATGGTGCCGTTCCTGCGTCTCCCTCTCCACGCTGAAGAGATAATCACAAATGCAAGGACTACCGCGTCACACGCACAACAACAAACCTCTGTAATAACAAGCCAAATGACACTCTCTAGAGAACGAGCTCGTTTATTTCAATCAGATACTAGAGAAACAAAATATTTGCTTCATATTTGTATGATAATGAGGTTGTTCAGTGATGCATGTTTCTGTAAAAAATGAGATTTTATTAAAAAAAAGAAAAAACATTTTCATTAGCTAGCAAATTTTCAGTTTCCTAGTGAAGAACAGTATTACCCACAATCCTGAAGACAGATCCACCAATCAGAGTCACTCAAGTGACTGGCCACTCCCATGATGCACTGCAACTGTCAAGACAGATTTCCAGATGGACAGACAGATAAACATACTTTCTGCAGATGGACAGATGAATTTTCCCAAAATGGATAGACTGACAGACAAGGAGACAATATACTTATTCAGATGGTCAGACAGAAAGAAATACTTTAGACAGACAGACACCTTTCAGAGAGATATTTTTTTCAGACAGACAAACAGACACTTTTTCCAGACAGTTGAACACAAACTGAACACAAACAATAACTTTCTACAGACTGACTGACACACTTTTTTTCAGAGAGACATTTTTTTAGACAGTCTTTTTTTTTTTCAGATGGACAGAGAGACAAAATAACAGATACTTTTTTGGACAGAGACAGACACTTTTTTTCAGACAGACAGATGGAGAGACAGATAGACAGACAGACACTTTTTTTCAGACAGACAGATAGAAAGACAGACAGACAGACACTTTTTTTCAGACAAAGACACACTTTTTTTCAAACAGACAGATGGAAAGACAGACAGATAACCTTTTTAGACAGAGAGACACTTTTTAGATAGAGACAGATGAACAGTTAGTCACTTTTTTCAGATAGACAGATATGCTTTTTTCAGACAGATGAAGAGACAGATACTTTTTATACAGACAGACAGATATACTTTTTACAGAGACGGAGATACAGATCTTTTTTTAGGCATATGAAGAGACAGACAGACAGGTACTTTTTCAGATGGTCAGACAGACAGACTCATTTTTAGACAGATGGAGAGACGGATACTTTTTTAGACAGACAGACATACTTTTTTTTAGACAGAGAAACACTTTTAGATAGACAGAGAGACAGATGGAGAGACAGATACCTTTTTAGAAGGTAGGAGAGACGTAAAGACGTACACTTTTTCAGACAGAGGTTTTTTTTTCATATGGACAGACAGATACTTATTTTTATACAGACGTAGAGACAGACAGACACCTATTCAGAAAGAACATCAGGCAAATGTTTTCAGACAGATAGATACTTTTTAACACAAAATGTAATAATTTGCTCCAAAACATTAGTACTTTTCAGCTGACGTCACCAATCCCTTTTATCGCGTCCATCCTGGTACGAAACGCCCACTTCTGACCACCCAATCAATTACCGACAGAACAAAAGTCCAACTTTTTTTTGTCACATTAAATATCCTGATTCATACGGAAATAATCCGGGTTGCGGATGGCGTTTGACGCTGACAGTGATTTTCAGACTGTCAGTTAGCAAAAAACTTCTTGATGGAAAGCATCGGTAATGAACTTGGAATTCTATCTTTGGCATGAAATGGGATCGGGGCTGGAAATATGAGCGAGGGCTTTAATCTTCCCGCCCTCTGATGGATGTGAGCTCGCAAGTGAATAAAGCCGCCAACAGACGGAGATGGGAGAAGCGCTTAGTCAGATATTGGGTGTTAGATGTTTCCAGAAGCCTGTTTTTGTGGCGATGAGCCGGGGAAATGTTTGCCGGCCTCAGCTTTTCTTCCAGCGGTGTAACAACTGAGGAGGAACAACCACCGAGAACAAAAAACCACAGGAGCCATTACTGAAGCGCAACAGAGCTGCCTTTGACGAGATGGGATTTCTTATTGCTTCGGCCGACTTTTGGAGATACTTCGGAAGGCAAACAATAAACTGACAGTCGGTTTTGAAAGGATTTTTGGGATAGTTTAAGCTCACTGTTGCAGACCGTTGAGTTCATAAGAATGTCTGGAGTTGGTCAGAGCTAATACTTTACTGACTTTCTGTTCTTTCTGGCATTCAGGTGAATGCTAGTTTTATCTGAACTTTCAGGTAACAGATTTCTGACATTAGAATTTGACATTATTTTCATGATAATGAGTTTCAGTACTGTAATGCAAAAAGAAACTGCTCATTAAAAAAATGATATACATTTATTATGTGTTTTTGCTCAATCTTGCAGAGAACATAACTTTAAAGCCATAGCAGAATTGTTGCATGTCTCCGAGCAACATAGCGGTGTTTAGTTTCTGGATGAATCCGTGTTTTGAACAAATTGTGTGAATCAATGATTCAAAGCCCCATTTACTTCATTCCTGAATGAATCAGCCGTTTGAACGAATCGAATGAAGACATTTACCTCCAACTGCTGGCAGATTTAGTTTCTTATTTAGAGTATCATTTAATAAAAAATAAAAATAAATAATAATAAAATAAAAACATTAAAGGGATAGTGATAGTTCACCCAAAAAAAATTAATTCTGTCATCATTTACTCACCCTCATGTCGTTTCAAACCTTTCTTTTGTGGAACATAAACATGAACAAAAAATACTGAGATGTTTCTCAAATGATCTTCTTTTATGTTCCATAGGCCATTGTAGCTTAAATGTTTATGTGTAATAAATTTTATGTTGAATCAAACAAAATACTTTTTTCTAAAACTACAATTTGTAACTTGATACTTTCTCATTTAACACAAAAATAGCTTTAAATAATCTTTTGTGGGTATTTTCAGTCCAATTTATTTTGCGATTAATAAATTAATCGACTGATAGCCCTAATACATACACACAAATATTTTATTTTATTTTAAATAAAGCAATAATCAGGTTTTCACCCTGTTACTCCTGATGTGACCGGTCACTGGAAAAAGCCGACAGAAGAAGCAGGAGAGTGCAAACAAATACAAGACAGAGATGTTTCAATAAGCATCAGCAGCAAAAAAAAGTTCAAATGGTCCAATTCAGCAAGCTGTTGAATTGATACAGTGAATCAGTGAATCAATTGTGTGAATCATTTCTGGTTTTTAATATTTATTTTAATTTATTATCATGTATATTAATTACTGGAGTTTAAAAACGAATTTTATAAATAAATTATTCAAATAATATTTTTTATAATGTTAAAATAAATAAAGTTCTATAAATAAAATATATAAATAGTTCTTTAATAAATATAAAGTTAAAATTAAATCATATAAAAAGCACAGTTTAAATAAATCACAAATTTGTGTAAATATAAAGGTCAAAAGTATTTTTATAAATAAAAATATATAAATAGTATTTTTGAATAATCCGATAATTTAAAAACAAATATTATGAAAAATAAGTTTAAGATAATGTTTGAAAATATTTTTTATTAATAGAAATAAAACTTTTATAAATATAAAGTTTAAAAATAATATTTATATAAAATTTAAAAATAAAAATCACATTAATATAACATTTTTATAAATAAAAATATAAATATTTTTATATAAAGTTTACAAATAGCATTTTAGCAAAAAAAAAACTATTAATATTTTAATAAATATACTTTAAAAATAATATTTTTACTTAGATTTTGACTGCAGTTTACTACTTGCTCTAAACCTTGTGAATCTTCTTGGTCTGGTTGAAATTATGGTTCTTTGAATGCAACAAAAAAAAAAAAGTAATTAAAATTGAGATGCATATCAAATATTGTCTTAAGGCTGAAAAATATTAATATTTTCCAGCTCTATCGCCCATTCCAATAATGTTCTTTCTTTTAAGTCACACAATGCAGAACACAGATAAATAAGTGCAGTGTAACAGCGTGTGCTGGAGAGTCTGAAGGCCTGTGAGCTTGACGTTAGCGATATGCGGATGAAACAGTGAATAGCTAATTGCTACGGAGGACTGATCAGGCTGTAATGAGGATAATCCAGAAAATATTTAGCTGCACACGCTAAGCCCGTAACAGCCCTCATGTAGAGTCTGTAGGATGTGATTTCTGTAATGCATGTATTGGCCGGGGATTTGCAGCTGTAGATTAGCTCAAATGTGCCGCATCTCAGCGGCTTTTCACCTCAAAACCAGGAACTGCTCAGAAGACCCTCACTAATGTAGAGCAATGCAATAAAAGCAATCAGAACACTCTAGCACAAAATAACATGCTAAAAAACACTTTAAAAAAACCTTTACAACTATGCAGCAATGCACTAAAAGCCAGCCCAAACACTACTAATGTATTTAAATGTATAAAATATTATAAAATATTTATTTATATTATAAATTTATTATAAATTCATATATTATATTTTATTTATGTATTTATAAAATATAAAATGTATTTTAAAATTATTTATAATACTTTATAAATATGTTTAACTTGATTTGAACTTAATACTTTTTTTTTTAATTAAACAAAAAAATTAAATATCAAATAATACATAAAAATATTAAAAATAAATACAAATTAAATATAAAACAGAACAATGACTATACAAAAATATCCAAAGACAAATTAAACAAAAATCAAATGACAAAATAATAATAATAATAATAAACAATAAATAAAAATCTAAAACAATTTACAAAAAAATAAATAAAGTATAAAAATAAAAACAATTTTAAAAAACGATACCAGAAGTGAAAAAAAAAAAACTAAACAAAACAACAATTCACATTTGTTAACATCACACTCAAAAGTTTGATGTTTCATCTAAAGTTTCATTCAGTTTGATGGCTAATGTAGTCGACTTAAAATGTGCTTTTTCTTTCTAAAATTGACATGCATACTGGAATTGTGAGTGTATACTAAAACTACTCCAAAGCGCTTCATATTTCAAGAGTTGGGCCAAACTTTATGTGAGATCCGCTTTAATTGTTGCTCTGTCTGAATTACCAAATGAATTGCAGTTGACTCGCAGACATGCGAGTCGGATTGGAGCTGTGAAAATAAAAAAACGAATGAATTATTGCCACGGCGCTGTCATTATTCTCTAGTCAAAACAAATCAGAAAGGTTCCTGTGATAAATAATGATGATTTTTCTTTGAAAGCAACATTGTGAAATGACAAGCCAAAACAAAATAAGACCCCGGCGTGGAGATGAAAGTCAGCGAAGAGTCTCATCGGCGCGCCGGAGCCGCTTTGATCAGCCGCCCGTGAATTCGAAGAGTTTCGACACGAATCCAGTGAGCGCAACCAGACAGAAGTGCCTCGTCATCATCAGGTTCGCGACACAGAAAAACAGCCTTGAGTTCTGCAAAAGCACCTCTCTAGAGGTTCAGCTTAAACCGTCTGCAAACTCAAAGCCAGCGGCATGTCATCTTACATCACAGGCCAGAGTCACTGCATGAAACCACCGCAGATTTGGTTCACGATTTTTATGATACGTTTCTGAAAAACTTGAATCATACATTCAGGCAGAGAGTATTTAAACAGCAATGTGTCGTTTCCAGCTAAATTAACTATAAAATGAAGGAGAGAAACGTGTTAGTACGGTTCTGTCCTGCTCTCATTAGCATTCAACAGTCAATCATATTATATTTATATTTTTCTCTCCAGTTCATAAGTTTTCTGTCTAATTTATTCAATGGATGGATGTTACGCTTGACGGATCATGTTAAGTGTGAAAAAGCAATAAATTATGAATGTCAAATGAGAGCAGACCTTGCCAACTTTGAACCAAGAATCACTGACAGACACATTTTTATTTTAATTCAAATGAATGTTTATGCCATTATGCCAATATGTATTTTTTTAAATATATATATTTTAATATTTTAATTAATTTTTACGATTGGTTATACATGTAATCAAAAATTGCATACATTTGAATAAATATTTAAGCTTGCAATAAAAAAAAAATTAAAAAAAAGTTAAATTGGATTTTAAGATGCACTGGTTCTCCTTTCTTATGACTCTTCAAATTTTCATCAAAACTGCAATCTTTGCAGTCAAGCACAATGCTTAATAATATGCTTTAAAAAACACAGCAAATACGCCAAAATGAGCTACAAAACTATTTAAACACCTCAATAGTACAACAACGTGCTAAAGACCATTCTAAACATGCTAGCAACCACGTAGTAATGTGCAAAAATCACATTCACAACCATGCAGCTATGTAATTAAAATAAGTCCAAACATAGCAATACGCTAAAACAATTACAATCAAATTGGCAACATGTTTAAAAAAATAAATAAATAATCTAGTTCCCATTCCCAAGCATGCAGATGCTAAAAACCCATTTGAAGACATCAACTGCATAGTAATGTGCTAAAAACACTCAGCACAACATGCTAAAAAGCTAAGACCATTAAAAATGTCCAATTCAACATGCTAAAAAACACAAAGATACCTTTGCAAATATGTAACATGCTAAAATGCTAAAACATGCTAAAAAACGCCAAAAATACCTTCACAACTATTCAACATGTTTAAATGCTAAAAACAAAACAACTACGAAAATACCTTCACAATTATTCAACATACTAAAACAAGCTAAAAAACACAGAAAATACCTTCACAACTATTCAACATGCTAAAACAAGCTAAAAAACACAGAAAATACCTTCACAACTATTCAACATGCTAAAACAAGCTAAAAATGCCAAAAATACCTTCACAACTATTCAACATACTAAAACAAGCTAAAAAACACAGAAAATACCTTCACAACTATTCAACATACTAAAACAAGCTAAAAACACAGAAAATACCTTCACAACTATTCAACATACTAAAACAAGCTAAAAAACACAGAAAATACCTTTGTAACTATTCAACATGTTAAAATGCCAAAACATGCTAAAAATGCCAAAAATACCTTCACAACTATTCAACATGCTATAATGCTAAAACATGCTAAATAACAACTCTGAAAAGACCTTCACAACTGTTCAACATGTTAAAATGCCAAAACATGCTAAAACGCCAAAAATACCTTCCCAACTATTCAAGTCAAGTCAAGTCAAGTCAAGTTGAGCTTTATTGTCATTCCGCTACATGCGGGGGCATACAGTGGAACGAAATGTCGTGCCTCACAGGACCACGGTGCTACATAAATACAGGCATACAACAATGGAGTAAGACAATATAAACCTATACACAACTATCCTACTGATAGATTTTGACTATAAATATAAATATACTATCTATAAAAAAGTACCTATACAAACTAAAAAATACAACTATACAAACTATACGAATGCTTCAGATAAGTACTGTACATGTGCAAGGAGAAACATTGAGTTCAAGCAGCTGGCTGGGGAACAGTGCAGGATGATTTGTAGTGCATGAGCATGTAAACATACATATATTACTGAGTCTTTTGTGGATTTGTGTACACACAGCAGTGTGTGTGAAAAGTGACTAGTGCGCATAGAGGAGGAGAGTGTGCTACTACAGGTGGTTTGTACAGGCCCACTCACCTGTGTGTAGCACACTCGAATTGCACGTTACATGTTACAGGAGGTAGGGGGTTTGTATGGGGTTTCAGAGAGGGACGGGTGATTTGAGTTCAGGGCTCTCACAGCCTGGGGAAAAAGCTGTTGAGCAGTCTGGCAGAGCGGGCTCTGATGCTCCGCACCGCCTTCCTGATGGTAGGAGCTGGAAGAGACTGTGGGAGGGTGTGTGGAGTCCTTCACGATACTATTGGCTTTGCTGGAGCATCGTGTGAGGAAAATATCCAGGATGGAGGGAGAGGGGCACCGATGATCCTTGCAGCGGTGTTCACTGTCCGTTGTAGGGTCTTGCGGTCTGCTGCAGTACAGTTCCCGTACCAGACAGTGATGCAGCTGGTCAGCACACTCTCAATGGTGCCCCTGTAGAAAGTGGTGAGGATGGGTGGAGGAGACTTGCTCTTTTCAGCCGGCGGAGGAAGTGTAGGCGCTGTTGTGCCTTCTTGAGAGTGACATGGTGTTGGTGGACCAGGTGAGATCCTCTGTGATGTGCACCCCAGGAATTTAGTGCTGCTGACTCTCCACAGGCGAGCTGTCGATGGTCAGTGGGGGGTGATCACCGGAGTTTCTCCTGAAGTCCATCACAACCTCCTTTGTCTTACTCACATTGAGGGACAGGTTGTTAGTGCCACACCATTCAGCCAGCTGTGCCACTTCCTCTCTGTAGTGCGTTTCATCGTTGTTGCTGATGAGGCCTACCACTGTTGTGTCATCAGCGAACTTGATGATGTGGTTGAGCTGGACTTGGCAGTGCAGTCGTGGGTCAGCAGCGTGAAGAGCAGCGGGCTGAGCACACAGCCTTGTGGGGCACCTGTGTTCAGTGTGGTAGTGCTCGAGGTGTTGTGGCCGACACGGACTGACTGAGGTCTTCCGGTTAGAAAGTCCAGGATCCAATTGCAGAGGGAATTGTTAAGGCCCAGCAGGTTTAGTTTATTTATGAGCTGTTGTGGGATTATTGTGTTGAATGCTGAGCTGAAGTCAATAAACAGCATTCTAACGTAGGAGTCTTTATTTTCTAGGTGGGTAAGAGCCAGGTGGAGAGTGGAGGAAATTGCATCGTCCGTAGAGCGGTTCGGACGGTATGCAAACTGGAGCGGATCGAGTGTGTTGGGAGGCTGGTTTTGATGTTGTGCATGACTAACCTCTCAAAGCACTTCATTATGATTGGAGTCAGTGCTATGGGACGGTAGTCATTTAGACAGGACACAGGTGATTTCTTTGGTACCGGTATGATTGTTGTGGATTTGAGACATGTGGGGACGACTGCCTGGCTCAGCGAGGTGTTGAAGATATCTGTTAGGACATCTGTCAGCTGTGCAGCACAGTCTTTCAGTACACGGCCAGGTATGTTGTCGGGACCCGCAGCCTTGCGTGGGTTGATCCTAGATAGGGACTTCCTTACGTCGGCTGGAGACAGACAGAGCGCCTGGTCGTTGGGAGGTGTGGGCAGTTTTTGTGCAGGTGTGTCATTCAGCATTTCAAACCGTGAGTAAAAGTGGTTGAGTGTATCTGGGAGGGATGTGTCATCACAGGCCTGTGGCGGGGCTTGTAGTCTGTGATAGTCTGAATAGCTTGCCACAGGCTCCGTGTGTCACTGCTGTCTGTGAAGTGATTGTTGATTTTTTGAGCATATAACCGTTTTGCATTTTTGATGCTGCGGGACAGATTGGCTCTTGCTGTTTTGAGGGCTGCTTTATCTCCTGATCTGAATGCTTCATCTCTGGTCTTTAGCAGCCCACGAACCTCTGCTGTCATCCATGGCTTCTGGTTGGCGCGTGTGGTGATGGTCTTGGTGACTGTCACATCATCAGTGCACTTTTGGATGTAAGCAGTCACAGTTTCAGTGTACTCCTGCAGGTCTGTGTGGTTGTTGTAGGTGGCCGCCTCTTTAAACATGTTCCAGTCTGTGTCCTGGAAGCAGTCCTGCAGTGCTGAGGTGGCATTGTCTGGCCATACCTTGATCTGTTTGTGAACCGGTTTGGCCAGTTTCAGAAGTGGTCTGTATGCTGGGATTAGCATAACAGAGATGTGGTCTGAGTACCCGAGGTGGGGGCGGGTTCAGCTTTGTATGCGCCTAACTGTTGTGTAAACAAAGTCCAGTGTGTTATTTCCTTGTTGCAAAGTTCACATGTTGGTAGAACTTTGGCAAAACTGTCTTTAGGTTTGCGTGGTTGAAGTCACCGGCTATGATGAAAAAGCCGTCGGGGTTATTTGTTTGTTGTTCGCTGATGGCGCTGTACAGCTCGCTAAGCGCGCCCTTTGCGCTTGCGCACGGTGGGATGTATACCGCGACAATAACAATGGCCGTGAACTCGCGGCAGATAGAACGGTCGACACTTCACAAACATAAACTCCACCAGCGATGAACAGTGTTTTGTCACTACCCCAGCATTGTTACACCATTCTTTGTTGACGACACACAAGCCACCGCCGCGAGTCTTACCAGACAGTGATGAATCTCTGTCCGCGCGGTAGCAAGTTAGTCCGTGCAGCTGAATGGCGGAGTCCGGGATGTTGTCGTTCAGCCATGTTTCAGTGAAAACAAACACACAACAATCCCTTGTCTCATGCTGTGTAGATCGACTGAGTTGAATTAAGTCCAGTTTGTTTTCCAGAGAGCGAACGCTTGAGAGCATGAGCGTTGGAAGAGCCGGTCTTGTGGGGTTTTCCTCAGCCTAGCTCAGATACCTCCGCGCACCGCTTCCGTCCTCTCTCACACCGCTTGCGACGCCGCCTTGTGCGGGTAGCGACAGTAGGCGAGGCCGCGGTCTCGAGGTCCGGCTTCAGCAGTAAACAGAGGCCTCGTAGGTTCTCAGTAGCCGCCGGCGAGAGTTGGTCTTTGTATGCGTTGCCGATATCCAAAAGTCTTTGGCGAACATATTTGAGTTTAGGAGTGATTTCCTTATGAACTAGCGGTAAATTTACACTATTTGGAGACGAACAGACGACATTAAAAGACAAAAAGCACCGTCTTTGGGACCTGGAGCAGCCGCCTGATCGCTACCGCCATCTTGGGTCATCAAACATACTATAATGCTAAAACATGCTAAAAACAACTCCGAAAATACCTTCACACCTATTCAACACGTTAAAATGCTAAAATATGTTAAAAAAACAACTCCGAAAATACCTTTGCAACTATTCAACATGTTAAAATGCCAAAACATGCTAAAAAACGCCAAAAATACCTTCACAACTATTCAACATGTTAAAATGCCAAAACATGCTAAAAAACGCCAAAAATACCTTCACAACTATTCAACATGCTAAAATGCTAAAACATGCTTTAAAAACAACACCAAAAATACCTTCACAACTAATCAACAACTAATCAACATGCTAAAATGCTAAAACATGCTAAAAACCTTCAAAAATACCTTTGCAACTATGTAGCAATGCTGAAATACAGCAATGACCTGGAGCAGCCGCCGCGTCTGATCGCGCCGCCATCTTGGGTCATTCAACATACTATAATGCTAAAACATGCTAAAAAACAACTCCGAAAATACCTTCACACCTATTCAACACGTTAAAATGCTAAAATATGTTAAAAAAACAACTCCGAAAATACCTTTGCAACTATTCAACATGTTAAAATGCCAAAACATGCTAAAAACAACTCCGAAAATACCTTTGCAACTATTCAACATGTTAAAATGCCAAAACATGCTAAAAACGCCAAAAATACCTTCACAACTATTCAACATGCTAAAATGCTAAAACATGCTTTAAAAACAACACCAAAAATACCTTCACAACTAATCAACATGCTAAAATGCTAAAACATGCTAAAAAAAACCTTCAAAAATACCTTTGCAACTATGTAGCAATGCTGAAATACAGCAATGGCCGTAAAAAACTCTGGCCGTTTGATAATACCTAGAATATCAAAATCAACTGCGGGCGGCAGATCCTATTCCTATTTAGCACCCAAACTCTGGAACAGTCTACCTAACACTGTTCGGGAGGCAGACACACTCTGTCAGTTTAAATCTAGATTAAAGACCCATCTCTTTAGCCTGGCTTACACATAACACATTAATACACTCCTATTATTCAAATCCGTTAAAGGATTGTTAGGCTGCATTAGTTAGATCAACTGGAACCGGGAACACTCCCCACAACACACGATGTACTCGTTACATCGTAAGTTGAATGGCATCTACGCTAATATTTGTCTGTTTCTTTCCTAGTCTGTTTCTCAGTCCGTATCCGATCAGATGGTGGATCAGCACCAAGAGATGATGTCTACAGCCCTGATCGTCAGCGGAGACCAGGACACCCAGATGAGCCCCAGAGACATATCCCCAGTGAAAACCTCGATTAAAATACAATAAAACTAAAAATATAATAAAATACCTAACTACATAATACTACTATTGTTAGAAATTGCAACAAAATTAAAATAGAAATATAAACTTTTGAACTGCGGGTTTCGTCTGGTCAGAGGAGAACTGGCCCCCCGACTGAGCCTGGTTTCTCCCAAGGTTTTTTCTCCATTCTGTCTCAGAGGGAGTTTTGGTTCCTTGCCGCTGTCGCCTCTGGCTTGCTCAGTTGGGGATACTTAATTTCTAGCGATTATCGCCGATTTGATTGCACAGATACTATTTAAACTAAACTGAGCTAGACAATGACATCTCTGAATTCAATAATGAAATGCCTTTAACTGAAAATTGAGTGTTTAATCTTATCATTATACATTACTGACACTCTATCCTCCAATTTGATACTGTTAAGTGCTTTGACACAATCTGTATTGTTAAAAGCGCTATATAAATAAAGGTGACTTGACTTGACTCAATGTGCTAATTCCATTAAAATGGATAATAAACATGCTAAAAATAAAAAAACACTAAAAATACCTTTGCAACTATTCAACATGTTAAAATGCCAAAACATGCTAAAAACAACTCCGAAAATACCTTTGCAACTATTCAACATGTTAAAATGCCAAAACATGCTAAAAACGCCAAAAATACCTTCACAACTATTCAACATGCTAAAATGCTAAAACATGCTTAAAAACAACACCAAAAATACCTTCACAACTAATCAACATGCTAAAATGCTAAAACATGCTAAAAACCTTCAAAAATACCTTTGCAACTATGTAGCAATGCTGAAATACAGCAATGGCCGTAAAAAAACTCTGGCCGTTTGATAATACCTAGAATATCAAAATCAACTGCGGGCGGCAGATCCTATTCCTATTTAGCACCCAAACTCTGGAACAGTCTACCTAACACTGTTCGGGAGGCAGACACACTCTGTCAGTTTAAATCTAGATTAAAGACCCATCTCTTTAGCCTGGCTTACACATAACACATTAATACACTCCTATTATTCAAATCCGTTAAAGGATTGTTAGGCTGCATTAATTAGATCAGCCGGAACCGGGAACACTCCCCATAACACACGATGTACTCGTTACATCGTAAGTAGAATGGCATCTACGCTAATATTTGTCTGTTTCTTTCCTAGTCTGTTTCTCAGTCCGTATCCGATCAGATGGTGGATCAGCACCAAGAGATGATGTCTACAGCCCTGATCGTCAGCGGAGACCAGGACACCCAGATGAGCCCCAGAGACATATCCCCAGTGAAAACCTAGATTAAAATACAATAAAACTAAAAATATAATAAAATACCTAACTACATAATACTACTATTGTTAGAAATTGCAACAAAATTAAAATAGAAATATAAACTTTTGAACTGCGGGTTTCGTCTGGTCAGAGGAGAACTGGCCCCCCGACTGAGCCTGGTTTCTCCCAAGGTTTTTTCTCCATTCTGTCACAGAGGGAGTTTTGGTTCCTTGCCGCTGTCGCCTGGCTTGCTCAGTTGGGGACACTTAATTTCTAGCGATTATCGCCGATTTGATTGCACAGATACTATTTAAACTAAACTGAGCTAGACAATGACATCTCTGAATTCAATAATGAAATGCCTTTAACTGAAAATTGAGTGTTTAATCTTATCATTATACATTACTGACACTCTATCCTCCAATTTGATACTGTTAAGTGCTTTGACACAATCTGTATTGTTAAAAGCGCTATATAAATAAAGGTGACTTGACTTGACTCAATGTGCTAATTCCATTAAAAATGGATAATAAACATGCTAAAAATAAAAAAAACACTAAAAATACCTTTGCAACTATTCAACATGCTAAAATGCTAAAACATGCTTAAAAAACACCAAAAATACCTTCACAACTATATAGCAAAGTACTAAAAGACAATCCAAACATCTTGAATGCATAGCAATGTGCTAAAAACATTCAGAACAAACCTAGCAACAAGCTAAAAAATCCCTTAAAAAAATAACCATGGTTTTATTATAGTAAAAGTGGAGTAACCATGTTTTTTTGGTGTATTGATTACCATTTGTATAACGGCAGTTTTACTACAACTACGATGGTTAAATTATGGTTAATGTAGCAAAACCATTGTTAATGTGTGGTGACCATGGTTTCACTATAGTAATTGTGGTTTGTTTGTTTGTTTGTTTGTTTGTAGTAAAACCATGGCTAATTTCCGTAAGGGATGTGCTAAAAGTCTGTTCAAACATTAAGCAAACTCATTAAAAATGACTGCAACATGCTTAATAAAAACACTTGAAAGCCAACATGCTAAATCCAACAATGTGCTAAAAATCTCTTAACGTAATGCAATGCATAAAAACCATTGCAAATGACTGCGCATCACACTAAAAAAAACCCACCCAAAACACTTTCGCAACCATGCAGCAATGTGCTAAATGCCAATCTGAACACCTCAACCCCACAGCAAAACACTAAAAAGTGGCAAATTTATGAAGAAACAATAAGTACATATGCCCACATAGCATCCAATTTCTACAATATTTGAGCACCAATCATTTATTTGGTTTATTAAAAACGTACACAAACTAGACCAAAATGGAATATTATCAGAAAATAATTGATATATATGTTCCTTTCATGTGACTTCAGAAGACTTAAGGACTACTTTAATAGCACTTATAAGTTGTTTGTAAGCTTAACAGCCATTGCAAATGTGTTTGCAAATGCTGATAATAAAGAGTCAAATCAGCTCAGAAGATGAAGAATGAGTCTGCAGATTGCCACATGACTCAAAAGTGGCGGTCCACCAGCGGCCAGCTGAATGGAGGCCATTGATTGGTGTGTGTTTACCGCCGTATCATTACCGCAAGGCTCAGGCGACGGCTCTGTCATTGGCAGAATTAACTGGAGTGTTTTCCGATTGTGGAGTGTGACTGAACAGCCCACGCCGTCTAAACACAAGGACTTGCTTTCAAGAGCACTACTTCTTTGAACACTCTCAATCAATTCCAGGAATAAATCGACAAGGAAAGGCACAATGGACAGACATCGGGGGCCTGTGCTCATCGGAGGAAGATAAAAGCCTGTTCAGCAGAGCGAAATGCAGAGAATAGCCAACTTAAGGACAAACCAAACAGAAGAAAGCATACGTTTGTTCTCAGGAGTGACACTACTGTAAGATCACGTTGACTTATCTCAACAACTGGTTTTACGTCATCGTTTGTGTGTGGTTAAGGGGTCAAAAGTTGCCGAACATGTCACAGTTTGGCTGAGGTTAGGTTGTCAAAACCATCACAAATGAGCCAGATAAATACCATCGTAAACCAGCAAATGATTTTAAACCACTTTAAATTGGTTTAAACTGATTTGCTTGAGGTTAGGTTGTCAAAATGACCACAATGTGCCAATGAGCCAGGCAAAGAAGAGTAAGACCAGCTTAAACAAACAAAGGCCATCAAACCACCTTACATTTTTTTTTTTTCCAGATGGGAAACATAAAACGCTCCACAAATGTTGCTTAAATGGATGTTATTTGGTAATAAACCAAAGATAAATAAGCAAATAAATCACAACATTTCTGAAACATTTTATTTTGGTCATATTGAAAAATTTGTTTATATATATATATATATATATATATATATATATATATATATATATATATATATATATATATATATATATATTTTTTTTTTTTTTTTTATAAAATTTGAATGTTTTCAAAATGTGGTGTGTTTTCTAGAAATGATCTAAAACATTTTTGGTTGCAAGTTGTCAAAATGATCACAATGCACCAATGAGCCAGCTAAAAACCAGCTTGGATACCAGCTAGACCAGCTTAGACCAGCTTAAACCAGCCAAGGCCAGCAAACTACCAGACTAAGGGGGTAAAAACTAAGTTTTTTTGTTTCCAAAACATTTTATTTTGGCCATAATATTGAAATGTTTATTTAAAAACATTTAAAAGTTACTTTATATTTTTACATAATTGTATTTATTTAAATTGATTTAAATGAAATATATTTAATATTTCATGTTTTTACAAAACTATACTGCAACATAACATTGCATTTTGGTTGCAGTTAGGTTGTCAAAATGACCACAACGCACCAATAAGCCAGATAAAAACCAGCTTACATACTAACCAGACCAGTTTGAAACAGCATAGGCCAGGAAACCACCTTAGACTAGTTTAATCTTTTTTTCTTCCCCAGATGAGTAATGTAAATAAAACGTTCCACAAACGTAGCATTCACTGTTATTTGCTAATAAAAATAACAATGTCCTGTAAAAAATATTATCAATTGTTTACAAAACGTTTAATTTTGGTTGAAAATAGGTTAAAAATAAAAACAATTGTATTTTATATAAATGTATTTTGTTATAATTAAATTTTTTTTAAATTGTTATAGATTTTTCTCTGCCACTTATTCACAGAATGAGTCACATCAATCACAGAAGGTCTGTTAGCATTAGCGCACTGTTTTTTACGACAATATCACAGGTCCTGAGTGAAGAGAGATGTCCCATTACTACTGGAGGTTTGTAGAGCTCATCCAGCCACATTTACCTCCTTCCATCTGCCAACCATGCAACTAGCATCTCTAAAAACAACGTGGAGGAGATACAGCAAATAAACTAGTGCAAGAAATTGAAGGGAAGGGGTAAGTGGATTGAGGAGCGTCAAAAAACGTTTCACAAGATTCACCCAAGTGTCTTAACAGTTTTAACAGCAACTTCTACTCAGGAGTTAGTGGTTTATTATTAGACCACAGCACTGCATTGTGGGTAAAGGCGGCTAAGTCACATGTGATGGGTTAATTGACTGTGAGAAGATGTTAATAAGGTTTTTTGCTAGCGTTCAGGTGGAGGAGTCTCGAGGTGTGATTATGGAATGAGAGACAGAGTGAGAGTCGTGCCAATAATAACCAGAAGATAATCCAGGGTCAGGAAGCCAATACTCGCCCAGGCGTAGCGCACACGAGTCACCCAAAGGCGCAGAGCTAAGACGTGTGCTAATTTATTACATGTCAAAGAGACAAAGCTTAAAGAGGAGGAATATTAGAAGCAGACACAAAGCGATGAGGAGGTCAATGGAAAGCCTAGAATGTGAGTGCGAGCTAAAATATGAAACGAAACGCTAATATAAAAGTTTGCTCAGGCACTGTCAAACTCTGAATATGTATAGTTAAGTACAGATTAGCATACTAACATACTGCTCTTATGATTTCTGCCATAGGGCAGAAATGTTTTTGCTACATCAAAATACTATAACTGCTCATTTGCCTTATAAATTAGCATATATATACACAAACACGTGCTACGTATTTAAAAGGTTATCGGTTGTATGTTTCTGTATGCTAATAGACAGTATTTCTAAAAGAAAGTCTTTTCATTATTTTTTCCATTATAGTGAGCGTTCACCTTGTAACTTGTAAACTTCCAAACTAGCCTTGTTAGCTTATGTTTCTGTATGTTAACAGACAGAGTTTCTAAAAGAAACAGACGTGTTTTCATTATCCATTATAGTGTGTTTACACCCCAAAATGTAATTCACAAACTTGCTATTTTAGCCGCTAGCCTATGTTTCTGTATGCTAACCGACAGTAACTCTAAACAAACATGTAAACAAGCAAACAAGCCACTTTTTTGTTAGCTATTGTGTTTGTTTCTGACTTGTAAACTGGCCATTTTAGCTCTTAGCATATGTTTATGTTTGCTAACAATAGTATTCCAAAAGGAAACACACTTTTTAACTAGCAAACTAGCATTTTAACAGTTACCCTGTGTTTCTATATGCTACCGGCAGTATTTCTAAAGGAAACTGACTTGGAAACTAATGAACTAGCCATTTTAGCAGTTACCCTATGTTTCTGTGTGCAAATGAAAGTAGGCCTATTTGTAAAGGAAATTGAATTGTAAACTAGCTATTTTAACTGTTAGCCTATGTTTCTGTATGCTAACCATCAGAAACTCTAAAAAACAAAAAAAACAAAAACGACAACAAGCAAACAAACCACTTTTTTAACCGTTAGCTTGTGTTTCTGTATACTAAGCGGCAATATTTCTAAAGGAAACTGACTTAAACAAGCAAACCATTAACCCATATTTCTACATGCTAACATATATTTCTGAAGGACACTAACTTGTAAACTAGCATTGTAGTAATTTTAACCATTAGCCTATGTTTCTGTATGCTAACTGACAGTATTTCTAAAAGTAAAAGCACTTGTAAACTAGCAAACTAACCATTTTAGCCATTAGTTTATATTTCTGTATGCTAACCAACAGCATTTCTAAAGGAAACTAACAGCTTAAACAATTAGCTTGCTTTTCTGTATGCGAACCGACAGTTTTTGCCATTATACTGTTTTTCTGTGTGCTAACTGACAGTATTTCTAAAGAAAACACTCCTGTAATTTAGCAAACTAGCCATTTTCGTAACCTGCTATCTCATGCTACGTCAACAAGCATTGATTATTCTGCTTCAGACACGGCAGCAGCTCTCTCTCAAAGGTAAGTGAGTCGACTCCGCTTAAAAAAAACCTGTTTAATTCACCCTCTTGAGTTTGACAAGCGATCTAATCTCCGCAATGATGGACGAAAGACTCATACGACATGTCCACAATAGTGAGACGTTCAGCGCAGGGATTAGGGGGCGTTCTGTCGTCGTACGGACAATGAAGGGCCTCTGCCGCGCCGCTGCTGATAGCCTTCGACCCTCCCGATAGATTAACACCTGCACAGTTATTATTCCATTATGCTGTCAATGAAATAGGTGCGGATCGTCGTGGCCTAATCACAGCACGCTGGACGACATGTGCGCTTTCATTTCCACAGTGATCACAGATGTCAGCCAAAACTGCTGGATGTTATACAACTGGAGCCATTCACAAAGAGCACGAGGTCACAGCGGGAAGACAATATTAAATGAACTCTCGCTGAATTCCATTTAAGCTTAACTCTTCAGGTAGTGTTTTAACCGCACTGGATTGTTTTAACGCTAAGAGAAAGCGCTAGAATTTGAATTATAGTAATTTACACAATCCCACTATATTCATGCTTTAAAAAATACACTGAATATGACATTTTCAATTCCAGCTTATTATATATATCTTGACATTTTTTGCAGATTTTTTTAACATGACAATTGTGACTTTTTTGCGCATTTTTACTTCAAATAAATTATTTATAATTATTACAAAAATGTTAAATATATTTTGTAAATGTAAAATATCAAATACAAAAATGAAAATATATGTTTATGCAATTTCACTTAATGTTTAATCGTTATTTAAAATGACTAAAAATGTCTAATGTAAAGTCAAATTATGCAAAAATGATAACTTTTATTAATGGTGTTAACACAATCTAACACTGGTTAAAATGAATTATAATGAAACTAAAAATACTGAATTCAGTTAAATAATTTAATGTGACAAAAAGTAAAATATTTGGGCTTTTATGCATAATTTCTCATAATTTAAAATATTTAAAATGTTTTTGTTTTTTTCCATTTTAAATATTTCTTTGCATAGTTTTACTTCAGTTATATAATGTAAAAACTTTAATACAAGTGAAATATTACAGCAAGTGCAGATAAATATAATTTAAAAAATGTGACTTATGTTTTCACATTTTGCATAACTTCATTTCAAAGAAATTATTTTAAATATTTTCGCTTTTAAAACAAAAAATGAAAATGTGAATATTCCCCATTTTAAAGTCATTTTAATTTTTAAGTTATTTTATTATTATTTTTTTTTTATAATGTCATATTTTCACATTTTTTTGCGGAATTTAACAAAATTAAATCTTAACTACAAATTATGCACAGTAAATTATTCCTAAAAAAAGAGTTGATGTTTACCTTGATTTTGATGTTCTTCTCACATCATGTCTTATTTAGTTTCCAGGATGCTCTTCATTCACACTGCTGTCTCCTTAAACAAGTCCATGTGTTTCACATATTAAGTTAATCATTATTAATATGCTAATGAGGTACACAAAAAAGCACCTTTCAGCACCTGACGTTTGGCCATATAACTTTGGTTTACAGTGCTACATAATGTCTAGATATGTGATCTATGCATCCATTTCCCATAATCCTCTCTGTTGCTGTGATGACCTTGCATCGTGACCCTCAACAATGCCCCTTAATTTGCTGATGACACCAATGAGTGCGTCAGCAGGAACGAGGATGCTTCTGCTTTATCCAATTAGCTGTAATTGTTTGGGCGTTAGCGAGCGTCTTCCTGCCCGCTGCCCTTTCGGCCAGATGAAGTTACCCAATGTCAAATGCCAGAGCACTGGCATATTTGCTTTCTCTCCCAATTTCCCAGCTCCTGATGTCTGTATCACAGCTTCCCTCACAGATAAATGCGCATAAACAGTCTTATCAATCATAGCGTGACATTTATTATCATTAAACTGACAAAAAACACAGATAGGCGCGAGCTGAAGTCATAAACGCTTTACTAGGCAGCACTTTGCTAAACAGTTTCCTGAAAGTGTCATACAAAAGCTCGCACGTATATATTTCTTTGCGTTTTTGGGAAGCGCCAGGCTCCTGCAGCTTACGTTTGAATGAAATTTCAGGCGCTACATTTCACTGGAGTTTAATCACATCTGTGGCGCGTAAACAGCCTCGACACGTGTGAATTATATATGGATACATCACTGTAATGGCTTCTCTGTCACCGCCGACGGCTCCGGCTTATTATTCGACTTATTATGCAGCTACGACGCTGAGAAATTAACTTTCATATCAGTCAGACGTGATTTTATAGATGGATTTCTGGGGAATCTCATGATGCCGCCGTGGCGAAGAGCCAGTCGTTTTCTATAGACTAAAAACAAAAGCTTTGAAATGAGTGTGAATCTCACAGAAACTTATCAAAAAAATAAAAAAGTATGATATTATATATCATATATTTTAATTAAAATAATAATAATAATATTGTATGATGAAAATTGACTTTTGTTTTGCTTTAGTGCAAACTACAAAAGATAATGGATAAATAATTTGGATAAAAAGTCCTTGAATTACATTATAAACAATATTATAATATATATATATATATATATATATATATATATATATATATATATATATATATATATATATATATATATATATATATATATATATATATATATATATATATATATATGAAAACTATATAAAGAAATACACATATTTAAGCACACACATGTACATAAATACATAAACTATACTGTATATAAAAACACAGAAGATAGATAGATAGATAGATAGATAGATAGATACATAGATACATAGATAGATAGATAGAGATTGTGTGGTGATATGACTGGCATCCCTCCATTTATGTAGTCCTTAAAAGTGTAAATGTATTCATGCGTTCAGGCGGGGTTTATTTTCTTTGCAAACTAACAATTTGTTGAGCTGCAGTCAAAAGTGTTTATGGCTGTGTTTTTTGAATAATTAAAAACTATAAATGTGGAGTATAGGCTTGTAAAACACCACAGACTTACAGAGCTTCAGGCCAGAGCAGATGTTCAGTCTTAAAGCGACAGTTCACCCAAAAGAACAAGAAGTCTTCTGAAGTCACATGAAGAAAAGACAGAGGTTGAATTAGTAAATTCAAGCAAATCAACACCTTTTGAAAACATTGTGAAAATACCTACCTGGTATTTAAATAACTTCAAATCATTGACATAAAACATCAAAAACAGCACAAAACCAAACTGCAACATTTACATTTGTAAAGTTGAGCAGTAAAAATTCACTGTGTCCAAAAACAAAATGAAAATGTTTTGAATTAAAAAAAAAAAACGTATTTTTGTCTAAAACGTAGGGTTGCAAAGGGGTGGAAATTTCCGGAAACTTTCCAAAAATCCCTGGAATATTCAAAAATCCTGGAAAGTTTCCAAAATTTCTGGAATATTTCCAAAATTTACTGGAAATTTTCCACCTTTTTGCAACCCTACAACTCAACCAGGCCACACTACAAGATTTGTGAAACATTTTTTAAAAAGTTATTTTAAAAATCTCATTAAAAAAGACTGCAAAAGTTGCCTCTGTGCAACAAATCTGAATAAATGCAAGTGTCAAAAACAAAACAAACTGCAACGTTTGTACAACGTTTACAATTCTAAATGTAATTTGTATAGCAAAATTAGTGTCTTCATACGACAAATATATAGCCTATACTATGATAAGATATACTATGACATGGAAACATTTTTGTGCTTGACCATTCTTACAAAAAAACAACAACAACATCATCCAAAACAAGACAAAAAACAAACTGCAACATTCGCATTTAAAAATATAATTTGTGCATTAAAATTTCACCGAAAACACAATCAAAATGTTTTAAAGGGATCATTCACCCAAAATTAACTCAAACAGCTGACGGTACCCATTGACTTCCATAGTATGGAAAAAAAATACTATAGAAGTCAATGGGTACCGTCAGCTGTTTGATTACCCACATTCTTCAAAACATCATCTTTGTGTTCAACAGAAAAAAGAGCCTCATACAGGTTTGAAAAACCATGAGGGTGAATAAATGACAAAATTATTATTTTGGGATGAACTGTTCCTTTAAATTTGTTTTTATGACCACAATACAAAATTTATGGAAAATTTTGATTACGTTGTTTGTTAAAATTGTACCAAATAAAACTGCAGCAATCAGTCGTTGCTTCATGGAAACATTTTTGTGCTTGAACATTCTTCGAAACATCTGCTTTTCCCCAAATTTCTATTTTTGGACTAAGTATCCCATGAGTATTAGTAAAGCTAGTGGATTCCGCTGGAGGTTGTGTTTGATTTGATCTGGATCCGGTGGAGAATTATGGGTCTCTAACAAGCTTGTAATTTCACCTGACGCATGGCCAGCAAATCATGAATCCCATCCGTAATATTGAGCCTTCAGTCTTGGTTCAGAGCTCAAACATTGACTTAACGTGCTGGAAGGATTCCCGCCCAGCCAGCACAAAAGCATTCTGGGAGCTGCTTGGGCCGATACAATGGGCCATGAATTACAGCGGCAGCGTCTCTCCCGCCCCTCGCTGCGTCTCGGGCCTGCCGGCGGGAACTCGTGCCGCTGACATCGATTCACTGCTCATCAGAGGAGAAAGAGAAGAGCTCCAGATGCTATGGATTATTTCATGGTGTCCGCATCGACAGACTGCAGACTGAACGCGGGACACGCGGAAAAGCACAGGTCACTGGACGCGTCTGTGTTTCAGCATCGATTCTGGAAGCAGATACAGTAGGACTGATATCTGAGGTGCTTTCCCGTGTATGACGTGAAGAAAAACAATTCAGCAAAGAATTCATCTGAAACCTTCATTTTCAACTTTACTATGGTGGTTTGCACACAATATGGAGTAGTTTCTGTGAATATGAAACCACAATTTTTTATTTTATTTTATATATTATATTGCATATAAATGCATTCTGAAAGCAATAATAATAATAATGAATTAAATTAATAAAACTTTATTTAAGGAATAATTAAAAAAAATTATTTGATTATAAATTTAATTATAAATCCAGTAAAATCAAAACAGACAACACAGAATTTCTGAAAAACAAAAATTTCAAAGGGCCTTTAATTGTATCAATAAATAAATAACAACAAACTAATTGAATAATTGCTGTTTTATGCATTTGATCAATTAGACATTATTTTTGGCTATTACTGGAATCCCCCCAAAAAATTACTCAAAATTTGGGAGAAAAAAAAATGAATTCGGGGGGGAAAAAATGTATGATTTCATAAGGTTCTAAAATTAATTTTTACTTCAACTTTTAACAAATTGTTGCTAAATTGCATAAGTTCAATGATTTCAATTAATTAGACATGCTTTCTGATTACTAAAATTTAACTATTAAAATGTAATCCAGATCAATTAAAACTGAAATCACAGAATTTGGGAAATAAATAAAACAATTTCTAAAAAATTCTAATTTGTTAAACTTTGAAAAAGTTATTAAATTGTAAACCTCATGAAACTTCGATTAATTAAATGTTTTCTGATTAACTAAAATTGAAATTAAAAATGAAAATGTAATCTACAAAATTTAAAATGGAGAAAAACACAATCCAGAAAAAATAAAAACAGAATTTGGGAGGGAAAAAATTAATTTCATAGGGCTTTAAAAAACATTTTTGTTGTTGTTGTTGTTTTTTTTTACTTTTAATAAATTGATGATTTCTATTAAGTACACATGATTTGTGATTACCAAAATTTTATTTAACCATTCAAATGGAATCCAGAAAAATTTAAACAGAAAATATGAAATTCTGGAAAAAATAAAACAGAATTAAATTAGGAAATAAATAAAATGATTTCATAGGGCCCTGAAAATGTGATTTTTGTTAAATGTTAAATTGTAAGCTTCATGTTTTCAATTAATAAAATTCCTTTTCATTAACTAAAATTTAATTTAAACATTAAAATGGGGGGGGGGGTGAATCCAGAAAAAGTAATAATTTCACAGGGCTCTTAAATTTTGGTTCAACTTACTAAATAGCTGTTAAATTGCATACGTTTAATATATCAATTCATCAGACATGCTTTCTGATTACTAAAATTTCATTTATTAAAAGAAAATAAAAAATGAAAACAGAATTTGAGAAGAAATCAAACTGATTTCATTTTAGATGATGGACTATTTGTTTGTTTTGGCTGGTGTAGATGATTTAGCTTGTCTTCCAGTGTGGTCAGAACCTCTGTAAAACCATCAGACCGGGTTTAGAGCCCAGCGAACCCCTCCAGCTGGTTTAGCCTGTGTTTCGCTAATCTTCAAGAAGGCAGTTTCTTCATGAACTCCCTCCTTGTAAATCTTTTCAAGTCCCTGTTGTACCTTCCCAGAGTTCATCTGTTTTCCGCTGACTCGACGGAAAGACATTTACTCATGTTCTGAACCACTTTCGCAGGCGTTTAGCAGAAAAATGTCTTTGTATTGCAGCCAATTTGAATAATTCAGCCGAGCACGACGTAGATTTTCCCTCTTGTTTGAACTGGTGGTGTTCCTGCTAATCTAAGCTAATGGGCTGAAGACCTTCATTGTCTGATCTGGATGAGCTCAGTTGATTCATCCAGGCTTCGTTTGATGAATCGCTGCAGTTTCCATCTCTGAGTTCAGGAAACCTCACTTTATCTGGCTAATGCTAACGCTTAAGACGACTCAAATGATCTTTTGTGTGGTCTGAACACGAAAATGAGTTTAACCAGGGTTCACACAGTTATGAAACACTTGGGAAAAACTTTTTTCCTTATGTACTGTAGTGAATATACCGTTTTTTAGTTTTAGTGCTCAATCCTAAAATATTTAATTGGATTAGCGAGTGAATCTTTTTTTGAATGAATGACATGAATTGGATCCCTAATCGGTCTGAAAGATTCATTAGCCAAATGTTATTCAGTGATCACAAATGACTTATGAAACTTAATTTTAGAAATTGATTCTGAGAAAGATTCCATGAATCAGTTCAAACTGTCGGTTCAAATGAATCTGTTTGAGTTTCTGATTAATGATTCTTTTGTTTCATGACAATTCTTTAGGATCTGATCAGTGAGTGAAAACTTTTGAATTGTGTTCTTTTGGATTAATTGCATTTCTGAATCATTGGCCAACAGATCTGAATTGGCCAAATCAATTCAATTCAATCAGCCAAAGATTTGGAGTCAGCTCTTTTGAATTTATCTGAATGATTCTTTAGCAAATTGAATTTAAAAGACTAAATATATTTTTTAAGTAAACTCAAATGACTAAAAAGGTCATGGAAACTTAAAGGTCTATCGCAACTTCAGTAACAGATTCTTAGTACGTTTGATTCATTTCCATTAATCAGTTCAAAGTGTCCGTTTAAATTAAACGAATACATTTCTGATTAACGATTCTTCTGTATCATGACTTTTTTTCATGAAATATTCAATCGGATTAGTGAAAATTTAGAATCACAATGTCTAGAAAAGTCACAGAAATGCATCATTCTGTCATAATTTCAGCAGTGAATTCTTAGTTTACATGAATTAATTCCATTAATTTCCATGAATCAGTTTCAACTATCCACTTGAATGAATCTATTAAACAAATTGCTATTCAGTAAAATTGCAGCAATAGATTCTTAGTACGTTTGATTCAGTTCAAACTGTCTCTTTCGATAATTCTATTATCAATTCTGAAAGCTTTCAAGGTGATTCTTTTAAATTAATTACTAGAATTGGTTACAAAATTGGTCGAATGGTTCATTGGCAAATTGATCTGAATTTGATTTTTTTTAAATCCTTATTCGGTAAAATCACAAATAACTGGATAGGTGACTGAAATTAAATTTAAAATAAAGTTTAATTATTTCAATCAGTTTAAACTGTCCATTTCAATGAATCAATTCAAAATAAATTTGATAGTTCTAGTGCTCAATTCTAAATTTGATCAGAATTGGGTCTTTTGAACTGATTCTATTGAATTATTTAAATCAGCTCAAATCAGTGAAATTATAAATATAAATGAGAAAAAAATCTACATTTGATAATTTGATTATCACAAATGACTCGAATTCAGTTTTTTTTTTTCTTATGTAATTTTGGTGTTAGATTCTTAGTAAGTTTGATTCATCTCCATAAATCAGTTCAAAGTGTTTAATTAATTCATTCTGATTAATGATTTGTTTGTATCATGACAAGTTTTCATAAAATATTCAACTGATTTAGCGAGCGAAACCTTTTGAAGCAATTACTGGAATCAGTTCCCAGATTGCTCTGAATGATTCATTGGCAAACTGATCTGAATTTGAATGATATATAAAAATCTTTGTTCAGTGAAATCGCACTTCCATCAGTTCCAAATGATAAATGAATCGATTCCCTACTGAAGTGATTCACGTGCATAATCAGTTCTCTGATCGTTTTTATTATATATTTTTAATACATTTTAAAATGTTTCTGTTCATGACTGCGTAGTGTTATATAAGTGTAGCCTATATAAATGACTCGATATGATTGCTCTTTTGTTCATTCTGTGTAAAACATGTCTAGATATGGTCTAAATGTGAATAAATGTCCTGACGTGAGTGCTTTCATTACAGCACTTATTGAAACGCTCTTCTCTCTGCTTTCGCTCCTAATCTGTCCGTCTGCATTTCTTTCCTCGTTTAACATTACAATGGCTTTGAGAGAGAAACTGTCATCGTTCTCACTCTTGGTTCGACTGATCCTGATAAACTGACAGGCGATTTAACGGTTGACGCGCAGACACCGGCACATCCCCGTTAAACCTCAGCGTCCCCCGCGGCCTGCGATCGATAGCAGACCAGCACGAGTCTGTTTTTAGCCTGATGGCAGATGAACTCTGGTTTGACCCTCAAGGTCTACAGACATCGAGCTCGTGGCTAATGACGCTATCGGATAGCACGCACTTCCTGTCCCGCCGCACACTCATTATTTGTGGGCACTCAGTGGTCATTCTGCTGACCTTGGAGCAGACGGGAGTCAAGCGAGAGAAATGAACACGACCCGCTTGACACCTGATGGACGGCAGTCACTTTTTGTGAATGTTTGTGAACTCCTACCGATCGACAGCCCCGGGTCACGCGGTTCTGTAACGCAGAGGATACTGGACAGGGTTGCCAGGTCTTCAAAACAAAACCTGCCCAATTGCTACTCAAAACTAGGCCAAAACTAGCCCAAATCACGTAAAAATTGCATTCCGTGGGGGTAAAATACACGTTTTTTTGGCAGGGTTCCCCTGATAAAATTTGCATTCCAGGGGCTAAATTTCACGTTATTGGGATCGCTTCAACCCGCAGACATGAAAAACAACCTGCGGAAACAGTGTTAAAGTATCCCAATTCCGAGGGAAAACAGCAGACTTGGCAACACCGATACTGGAGCTTCATGATGGATCTGAACAGGTTTGTGAGATTAATGATAGCGATGCAGCTCATATATGGGGGAAAATAAAATAATTAAAAATGTATAAAATAATAAAAAGTTATTTTAAACATAAAAAATATTAAGTTTAAAAAATAATTATTTTTAGTAATATTAATACAATGACAATTTAAATAGTACATTTATTCTATAATATATTATATAAGACTATAATATATTATAAATCATTAAGGTAACACTTTATGTTGATAGTCCACTTTAGACATTCTACTAACAGTAAGTAACTTTGCAACTACATGTCAACTAGCAGTCATTAGAGTATTAGTAGAATGTCTGCTTAATATCTTGTAACATTTTATTTTGATGGGTGCACAACATACTGACTATGAGAAACTTTGCAAGTATGTGTCAACTTATTCTACTAACCCTAAACCTAACCTAACAGTCTACTCAGAGTTAGTAGATACAGTGGGGCAAAAAAGTATTTAGTCAGCCACCAATTGTGCAAGTTCTCCCACTTAAAAAGATGAGAGAGGCCTATAATTTTCATCATAGGTATACCTCAACTATGAAGGACAAAATGAGAAAAAAAAATCCAGAAAATCACATTGTAGGATTTTTAAAGAATGTATTTGCAAATTATGGTGGAAAATAAGTATTTGGTCAATAACAAAATTTCATCTCAATACTTTGTTATATACCCTTTGTTGGCAATGACAGAGGTCAAACGTTTTCTGTAAGTCTTCACAAGGTTTTCACACACTGTTGCTGGTATTTTGGCCCATTCCTCCATGCAGATCTCCTCTAGAGCAGTAATGTTTTGGGGCTGTCGCTGGGCAACACGGACTTTCAACTCCCTCCAAAGATTTTCGATGGGGTTGAGATCTGGAGACTGGCTAGGCCACTCCAGGACCTTGAAATGCTTCTTATGAAGCCACTCCTTCATTGCCCGGGCGGTGTGTTTGGGATCATTGTCATGCTGAAAGACCCAGCCACGTTTCATCTTCAATGCCCTTGCTGATGGAAGGAGGTTTTCACTCAAAATCTCACGATACATGGCCCCATTCATTCTTTCGTTTACACGGATCAGTCGTCCTGGTCCCTTTGCAGAAAAACAGCCCCAAAACATGATGTTTCTGCCCCCATGCTTCACAGTAGGTATGGTGTTCTTTGGATGCAACTCAGCATTCTTTCTCCTCCAAACACGACAAGTTGAGTTTTTACCAAAAAGTTATATTTTGGTTTCATCTGATTCTCCCAGTCCTCTTCTGGATCATCCAAATGCTCTCTAGCAAACTTCAGACGGGCCCGGACATGTACTGGCTTAAGCAGGGGGACACGTCTGGCACTGCAGGATTTGAGGCCTTTGTTACTTTGGTCCCAGCTCTCTGCAGGTCATTCACTAGGTCCCCCCGTGTGGTTCTGGGATTTTTGCTCACAGTTCTTGTGATCATTTTGACCCCACGGGTGAGATCTTCGTGGAGCCCCAGATCGAGGGAGATTATCAGTGGTCTTGTATGTCTTCCATTTTCTAATAATTGCTCCCACAGTTGATTTCTTCACACCAAGCTGCTTACCTATTGCAGATTCAGTCTTCCCAGCCTGGTGCAGGTCTACAATTTTGTTTCTGGTGTCCTTTGACAGCTCTTTGGTCTTGGCCATGGTGGAGTTTGGAGTTGGACTGTTTGAGGTTGTGGACAGGTGTCTTTTATACTGATAACGAGTTCAAACAGATGCCATTAATACAGGTAACGAGTGGAGGACAGAGGAGCCTCTTAAAGAAGAAGTTACAGGTCTGTGAGAGCCAGAAATCTTGCTTGTTTGTAGGTGACCAAATACTTATTTTACCGAGGAATTTACCAATTAATTCTTTAAAAATCCTACAATGTGATTTTTTTTTCTTCTCATTTTGTCTCTCATAGTTGAGGTATACCTATGATGAAAATTGCAGGCCTCTCTCATCTTTTTAAGTGGGAGAACTTGAACAATTGGTGGCTGACTAAATACTTTTTTGACCCACTGTATGTAGATGCAAATTAATGAGAATTAGTTGACATGTGGTTGAAAAGTTACTTATAGTTAGTAGAATGTCTAAAGTGGACTATCAAAATAAAGTGTAACCATTATGATTTAGATGTCATAGATATTTAGATTTGATAAACTATACATAATCATTTAAAGGGGTCATATGATGTTGCTAAAAATAACATTATTTTGTGTATTTGGTGTAATGCAATGTGTTTATGCAGTTTAAGGTTCAAAAACACATTATTTTCCACATACTGTACATTATTGTTGCTCCTCTATGCCCCGCCTTTCTGAAACATGTCGATTTTTACAAAGCTCATCGTTCTGAGAAGTGAGGCGTGCTCTGATTGGCCAGCTATCCAGTGCTTTGTGATTTGCCGAATACCTCAAGCGTGAGACGGAAATGTTACGCCCCTTACCGTATTGTGATGCGGTGTCCTGGCGCGACAACACAAAAACAATAAAACCCATTATAAATGAGGCATTTGTTGCATCCAGTGGGGACATAATTACTGATTATAATGACTTATACTACACTGCTCAAAACTCGCGTTTTAATAGTCAGTGGCAAATTATTTAAATAAGAAAACATACTTACAGGCTGTGATTCAGAAGCGCCAGACTGTCCTTGCAAAGTTGGAATTGCCGCACTTTATAGAAACAGTCTTTGAGCAGCTGGCAGGCTACTCCCAGGTTCAGGAAATAGTCCTCCGTAAAATGCACTGCACACACTCAAATATTTGGGTTGAACTGTTCTGGAACAGTGTTGTAAATACAACTGAACCACTGATTTCTAGTTGTGTCCTCATTTGGAAGCCCAAACAAAGTACTTTTGCTTTTACAACGTAACAGCATCTCCAGGACATGGCGCCGGCGGCAGCAACAACATTACAGCAAGAATAAAAATCACGCCCTCTTTCTTTGAGTAAACATTTGGGCGGTGTTATTCAAATCTCCCCACACCGTGACGTAGACATGTGGGGGCATGTTTGAAAGAGGCGTTTTAGGAGGGCGTGGACGAGTCTTAACTTTTATAAAGAATCTCTCTTTGGTTTTGAGACTTAAGTCTTTGCAACTTCAGGGATCTTATCTGTGCACAAACAGCTTGTAACACTCCAAAGAGAAAGGAAAACTTCGCATCATATGACCCCTTAAAAATCACAAAAAAGGAAAAGTGACAGAAATTTAAAAGGAAAGTAAAATTCTTTGTGAATTTGATTGATTTCCATGAATCAATTCCAACTCCATTTCAATTAATTATTTCAAAATGAAAGTGAATAATTTGTATTATCACTTTTTTTATTATATGCAGGTAAATATTTCTGTTCATGACTACGAAAATTAAAATTATATTATTATAAAAGTATTATATAATAATATAATGTTATGTTAAGATTATATTATAAATTATTTAGATTTCATACATATTTAGATTTTTTTTTTAAACTACACCAAATAAGTATTTGGATTATTTTGATTAAAATAAATATAGTTATTAATTTATTTGTGGATTTGTGGAAAAAATACACTCACATATAATTTGTAAAGAAAAAAAAAACACATTGAAACCATTTAATTTATTTCAACTTGTTTATTATTCAAACATATTTTACATAAATTACATTTAAAATATTGCATAAATATTAATAAAATATTTTATAAGTATTTTGATTATAATGAGTTAAATATATTTTAATTTGTAAAATACACATACATTATTTCATCTTATTTATTTATACATTATTATTTATACATAATATTTATTACATTTACAAAAATATTAGAATATTAAAAGTAATTTTGGTCAGATTTAGTAGACAAATGTTGGGAACTTTCTCAAAATATTATAAACAGTTACAGACATACATAAATAACTTATTATAATAACTTCATTTTAATAGTAAGGCCTAATTAATGAATAAATACATATATGTAATACTAATAAATAAATAAATATACAGTTAATAGATTAATAAATATATAGCTTTTTAAAATATAAAACGTTTATTTTATATTTAGTTTGACTTAATTATCACTTTAAAAAAAATAATAATAAATTCATTAAAAAAGTAAAAAAAATATCAAAAGTTAATAATTTCGGTCAAAGATTTAGCTGAAAAAAAAAAAAACAGTTGTGAACCTGCCGTAACGTAAACGTTAGTCCAAATCTCTCTTCACACACACTCATTCTCTCACATCCACCGTCAGCTCGTGCCACGCTGCGTTTTTTAAAATCATAAGACATAAATAAGACATTGGGTTGGAGGGCAGGATAATTGTATATTGATTGTAAATAATAGAGCGGCCCCTAAGCATACATCACAATAAAGAGCCCACTGCAGCAATTTTCGCAGACGCGGGGGCCCGAGGCCTTTGGCCGTGAAGAAAACACAGCTGCAGTCCTTTCAAACTAAACTATTGTGCTGTCCCAGCATGCCTTTCTGCAAAGAGCAGCAATTATTACACCGTGTCCCCTCATCAAAAGAGCCGAAGCGTCTTCATACGACCCGCAACAGAGTCTGCACTTCCTCGACTTCAATAAAAGTGAACGCATCCCTCCTGCCAAATGCTGTGTTATGAATAATTATCTGACGTCGACGGGATGGAAACGTGGCGTCTGAGAGGCGTTGAATGGCAGCTCAGAGAGAGACAAGGAAAGAGCATCAGAAATCCACACCTTCTTCAAGATGCTGTCTCCATCTGTTTAAATTTGCAATTTCACAAGAAAATGCGTCACTTTTTTGGCATCAAAATTCATGTTGACTCTGAACTCAAACACCAAAATACTGATCTGATTCTGAAGAACCTGCAACATCAAGCACTTTTTATTCTCCAAAACACCATTTCGTAACTGGCAAAATAAAGTTTTTGAAGGCTCTTTAATCTAAAAGACTGCAAAGAACCTTATTTTTTTTTAAGACTGAAAGACATTCTCCCATGTTCAGAAGCCTTCAGTCAAATATTAAGGAGCTTTCTGTGAAGAACGCCCATGATTTGTTTCTCACAGTATGTCTACGGCAGATAAAGTCTGCTTTAAATCTCTCTGACTGACATCAGCTCACACTGAAAACCCTTTTCACGCATATGCCTCTGACAGCCCTACATACGCGCAAATTCTGGGCTCCGTGCATTCCTCAGTTCCTCGCATTTCTTTGTTCTCTGCGATGTAGATGCTTTGGAGGATCTTCAGTCACGTCGCACAACCCCTAGAGCCCTGGAGAAAGTCTGAGAGTGAGGAACAAACACAGAACAGAAAAATGCATGTGTCGCATTAAACATGCGTCGAACTGCGTTAAAGGTATCAGTACGTAAACAGTGGAGGTGTGGGACCATTGTGCGCATCATTTTAAGTGTTAGACGAACAGCTGAAAAATGCGTTAATAACTGCGTCGCATCACGAGGGAATGAGCGTTTGTTCATGCACTAAACAAAAGCGTCCTGATTGATGGTATGAAGGGACGTTTGCTATCATCAAGCATGGGGATCTTCTCTTTGCCTGGTTGATAAGAAAACTGGTGTTTGTAGTTATAGTCAAGCAACATTGCAACTTTTTGCCCTTTGCGATGCTGCACTGATGTCAGATAAAGGAACTGCTTTGGAGGATCTTCAGTCACGTCGAACAACCCCTAAAGCCCTGAAGAAAGTCTGAGAGCAACAAAAAGACACAGTATGCGTGAAAATATGCATGCGCTGACGCGCATTTCATGTGCATTGAACTATGTTAAAAGTGTCAATACAGTGCAGGGATGTCTAAGTAAACAGAGGTGTGGGATCATCTTGCGCATCATTATTTTGAGTGTCAGATGAACAGCTGAAAAATGCATTAATAACTGTGTCGCATCACGAGGGAATTTGCGTTTGTTCCTGCACTAAACCAAAGCGTCCTGATTGATGGTATGACGGGATGTTTGCTATCATACATGGGTATCGTCTTTGCATGTTAAGAAAACTGTTGTTTGTTGTTATAGTCAAGCAACATTGCAACTTTTTGCCCTTTGTGATGCTGCGCTGGTGTGAGATTAAGGAAGTGCTCTGGAGGATCTTCAGTCACGTCAAACAACCCCTGGAGCCCTGAAGAGAGCCTGAGAGCGAGAAAAAGACACCGAACTAAAAATACGTATGCGCTGACGCACATTAAATGCACATTGAACTATGTTAAAGGTGTCAGTACAGTGCAGGGATGTCTAAGTAAACAGAGGAGGTGTGGGACCATTGTGCACATCATTTTGAGTGTTAGACGAACAGCTGAAAAATGTGTTAATAACTGCGTCGCATCACAAGGGAATGTGCATTTGTTCCTGCACTTAACCAAAGCGTTCTGATTGATGGTTGAACCCATTTGGAATGAAGGAACATTTTCTATCATCATGCATGGCAATCCTCTCTTTACATGGTTGATAAGAAAACTGGTGTTTGTAGTTATAGTCAAGCGACGTCGCAACTTTTTGTTCTTTGCGATGCTGCACTGGTGCCAAATTAAGGAGGTGCTTTGGAGAATCTTCTGTCATGTTGCACAACCCCTAGAGCCCTGGAGAATGTCTAAGAGAGAAAAAGACTCAGAACAGAAAATGAGCATGTGTCTGAGTGCATTAAGCATGCAAACTGAGTCCAAGGCATCAGTACAGTATGGGACATCTTCAAGTGCATAGAGGAGGCATCTTGTGCATCATTATTCAGAGAGTCAGAGGAACAATTGAAAAATGCATTAATAATTCCTTTGGAATGTGAGGAAATGCATGTTTGTTCCTGCAGTGAATGCAATACACTCTGATTGATGGTTGAATGCATTTTGAATGGAGGGACGTCTACTAACATCATGCATGGGGATCTTCTCTTAGCATGGTAGTCATGTCTACACAACCTCTAGAGCCCTGGAGAAAGTCTAAGAGAGAAAAAGATGCACAACAGAAAATGTACATGCGTCTACGCGCATTAAGCATGCAAACTGCGTCCAAAGCATCAGTACAGTATGGGAATGTCTTCAAGTGCATAGAGGAGGTGTGGGACCATCTTGTGCATCATTAATCAGATAAACAAGTGAAAATGTGCTGTTAATTGCGTTGCAGTGCGAGCGGATGCGTGTTTGTTCCTGCACTACACGCAAAACGCTCTGAACGCATTTTGAATGGAGAAGCATCCGCTAGATCATGCATGGGAATCTTCATATAAATAGCATGTTGTTTGCAAAAACAATGTCACAACTTAGCGCAAAAAAAACAGATACTGTCTTTTGCGATGCTGCACTGTTGCCAGATTAAGGAGACGCATTGGAGGACCTTCTTTCTCTTTGCGTTACCTATAGAGCACTGGAGCAGGTCAGAGAGAGAAAGACACCGAACAGAAAACGCGCATTAAACATACTGCATCCAAAAAGCATCAGTACAGTACAGGAATGTCTTCAAGTGCATGGAGGAGGTCTGGGGCCATCTTGCGCATCATTATTCAGAGTGTCAGTTGAACAGCTAAAAAAAGCGTAAATAAATGCGTTGCAGTGTGAGGAATGCTTGTTTGTTTGTTCCCACCGCTCTCTGATAGATGCTTGAGCGCATTTTGAACAGAGGAGTGGCGTTTGCTGGCATCATGCATGGGGATCGTCTCTTTGCATGGTAGATAGTAAGACGACTAGGTTGTTTAGGGTTATAGTGAAGCAATGTTGCAACTTGGCGCAAAAAAAAATCCAGATTCTTCTTTAGCGACACTGCACTGGTGCCACATTATCAAACAGATATTTCTGGGTTGTTCTCAGAGAAAAATTGCTTATAACTGGGTATGCCGTGTTGATTAACCTTACCAACACTAACAACAAGTGTTTGCTGCGAGAGGAAAAAGCTACATGCACAAGCTCATCTTCTCTTAAACTCCCTTTAATCATGATTTTGGAGTCTCATTCACTCAATCCTTCCTTTTTTCTTTCAGACATCACTTCACCCTCCCTTCACTTCTTATCTCAGCCAGAAATATCACCATGCTGCGCAGTTTTAGACCTGAATCATGCATCTTCCCCTCGCTCTGGCATTAACATTTCCAAAAAAAGTAACCCCTGCTTCATTAAAGTCATAAATAACGAGCTCGCTGACGTTCCCGCTGATTGTCAAGAGCTCTGGATTCTCACAGGCTGTCAGTCAGTCAAAGCAAACACTGCCCCCTGATGGCCACCGTCCCTCATCTGAAGGGATAATTCACTCGAAATAAAGCTTCTGTCATCATTTGCTAACCTGAATGACTTCAGTAGTTTATTTGACTATATATTATAATAAATCAGCTGCTCTTATATATATATATATATATATATATATATATATATATATATATAATCAAATTGGAGTGTTTGGGGGCAAATGACTCACGTATTAAGTCATGTATCATTTACATATAGATATATGTCAATCTACAATTCGCTCAGTATATTAAAGCACTATACAAACAAAAACACAGTCAATGCACGATAAAATCCTGCTGATCTGCATATTTGAACGTGATTCTCAGCTCTCCGAGGTTTTAAAATGCGTGATCTGGAGCCGTTCAGTCAGTCGTATATTTCAGAGAGCAGCTCAGCAGAGAAATCCAATCAAAGCCAATGTGTCAGTCCAGATCTACTACACCTCCACTGCTGCTTTTAACTAGCGCTTCATCCGTCCGCACTAACTAGTACCTCTGAGGATTCACTCTGATGTGTCAATCATTTAAACAGCACTGCGTCAACACAGGCGACCAATATTATAAACACACTGGAAAATCACTCTGCTTTAAAGCCATCAGAAGATCTGTCAGGCTCTGTCTATCCACCACGGAGAGGTTTGATGCATAAAGATATTAAAAAGTTAATTAACATGAAAGTTTGAGAGTTTCTGCCACTGCATTGACCATTTCATCTTCTCCAATGAAAAAAAGACATTTCAAATAACGCAAGATAGGGCCCAAGTGCTGCGGTTTATCTGGGAAATATCAATCCCGCTTGAGGTGTATATTGAAGCGAGTGCTGTATCAGGTCGACACAGGGGGAAAAATTAGCTCAAAAAGGTCAGAGGCTGACATTTAAGAACTAAACCAGATTAACCCCAAACCAGAACTGACCGGCTACACCAGAGGAGTCACAACACAACACACTCACACCTATACACTAAATCATTACAAAGTGAAACACACAGCATTTGTTCTTGTGTTTTAAGTGTTTTACATCCTTTTAGATGAGTGGATATAAACAAATCAAAATCTCTTAAATTTTTAGTTACATTTTTTAATTTAATTTGGTTATTTTTAAATGTAAGGAACATGTTGCTATGCAGTTGCTAGGGTGCACTGAATGGTTAGAGTTTGTTCAAATCACTAACTAGAAACTTAAATCAGGGTTATATTTAAGCTAAAACCATTATTTTTATTTTTTTATTTTTTTTAAATAATATGAACGTTAACTGAAGTAAAATACATAAACGTACTTTATTTCGGTTAGTTGCCAAGGCAACATTTCTCATGTTCGTTTAACTTGATGTACTAAAACAACTAAAATTTAAATTAAAATGAATTGTATAGACATATTTAAAAAATAACGAAATGTATAAATCGAGGAAACCTAAATCAGGGTTATAGTTAACTAAAACTAAAACCATTTTAAAAAAAAATATTTGTATTACTTGAAATAAAATAAAAACGTTAACTCAAATAAAACATTTAATAAAACAAACTTTCTTCATTTCAGCTAGTTGCCAAGGCAACATTTTTCATTTGACAATGTACTAAAATAAGAGCCTGTCCTCCAACAAAAAACGACCCTATAGGTCGTTTGTGCAAGCGCCTTATTACAACCTATATTTACGTTTTAAAGTTAATTCTGAAATGCTGAAAGTTAAGCGCCCTCTAGCGTGCATAAAAATAATGACAGTGTCGTGTTGCGTCTGTCATCATGAAATGACGTATGACTGTCATTACCAATCAAAATGCGTGTTTATTTAAATGCAATGTGTGGACTTTTTACACCGATCTCACGGTAATTCGTACATATTTTACTAGGTGGCAAATTCGTACCCCTAAAAAAACCACACCCCTAAACCTACCCCTCACAGAAATCATGCAAAATCATGATTTTTAGTGCTCATTTTATGAGCGCGTGCGTTCTCTGGGATCAAACCCATGATCACATGGATTACATATCGTTGTATAATGCAATGCTCTACCAACTGAGTTACACGAAACCCAAATTATAATGCAGATAAAAGAGTACAAAACAGTAATATGAAAATGTCCTGTTGCCGATAGGGGCGCAATTGTAGTATACGCTCTGATGGGTCGTATTTCAGGGATTTGGACAAACGGCCTATGGGCATATTGGTTGGAGGACAGGTTGGAGCCTAACTAAAACTGCAACTAAACATTTTCTCAAAATTCATAAAATTATTAAGAAATTCATAAATTCTATCCATCTTTTTCTTCAATGCTGAAGTAAGCCTATAGGCAAGACTTCCGGATTTGTTAGCCGCTATAGGGAAATAATGAGAAGAATAACAACATGCAGTAAACGGTAAAACTGTTTGCACTACAAACCAGTGTGTTCATAATTACGATAATATATTAAAATAATACGGTAAGATGTACCAATTCTCAATTCCAAGCAGCAAAACAAACTGTTTTGTACAGCTAAAAATAGCTGGACGTGGATGAGACCGGAAGCTAGACCCACAGAATTTACAAATTCTTACAGGAAAAAGAAGGTGGATAGACATTATACACACACACAATTCTAAAACTTAAACTGAAATTATATAGAAATTATATAGAAAACTGAAAATATAAATAGAAAACACCAATTAAACATGAATGAAACTTCTAATATCATCTCACTGATACTACAACTGCACTGCCCTAAATATGAACAACAGTAAAGTGATGCTTGACTTAAACGACACTGATAAACACAAACATCCAGGGTTGAGTGTTCCCGCACTTTATCACTCCCTGTGCATTACTGTTGTGGAAGTGCAACTAACTTAATTAACAGGTGCGACAAATGTGTTTCACTTCAGATTAGCAAACGCAGCGCTACGACACTCTACAAGTCGCAATTTACACCACAAACTACCTCCCTCCCTCAACTTCCCACCTGACCACGCGCACGCACTAGATTACTATACAGTGTTGCCAATTTAGCAATTTTGTTGCTAGATTCAGCAACTTTTCAGACTATCCTAGCAACTTTTTTTTTTTTTTTCAAAAGCCACCTACTAACAAATTTTGCTATTTTTAAAATATAATTGGCAACTTTTAGCAACTTCTGAAAAGTGACTGAAACGATAAAAAAGGCATGCATTTTTCCTCTTAACCACACAAAAAGAAGAAAGTATTGAACAGCTAGCCAGCCAAGCAGCACGTCAGCTGCTAGAGAATTGGAGAGGTGCCTAGCTGTACACAAATCAAGTTGCTAGTTGCACATGTTCAATAATAATTAATTTATGATACACCTTAGATGTTAGTTTGTTCCTATAATTATTTATGTTTTTATCCACCTATTTTATGCGCATTTTGGAATATCACATTAAAAAAAAAAAAACATGCAAAGATGTGCATAAATTCAAAAACTGTGCATTAAAAAAACAAAGCAAAGTCTGTCATCAAAGTATTTCTGTATAACTCTCTGACAAGACTGCATCCACATGACAGCGTTTATTCTGTTTTGTCTGCTTGCTCTGAGGCGCAAGTAATTTACCATATAGACATTATTATATTTAGTGGCTTCTCCTACTTTTCTTAGTCATATTTAGTGCTAGTTTATCAGGAAGTGACAATTTTGTTCTCTTGGACTCATTGGATGGAAACGGTGCTTTATGTGATATTCCAGTTTTGCGCATAAGTTAAATTTGAATCTTTGGATGGAAACACAGCTATTGTTAATCAGTTTGGTACACTTATCTAAAAAATCTGTCCGTCTATCCAACTATCCATGAATATGCAATGTGTAATTTAAAATATGCTGGTGAAAAAAAAAAATGCAGCACTAAGTGCAAATAGCCTGCCTTGTTGGCACAGGCTATTTTTAAACCAACTCTCCCCACCAACGTGTGATTAGTCAACACTGAAAAAAGACGCTCATTGAATATCAGTTTCAGTGGCATAGATGGTATGGCGTGTGATTTTAACACGATCGACCCGAGTTCGAACCCGCCTTTTGCCAAACTTTTGTTCTCCCTTTTCAAATCTCATATCGCATGGGAAAGACATTTAATTTAAATAAAAATGATGGAAATAATCAAAAAGTTTTTGATTATTAAAGTTTAAAGTATCAGGTAGGGTTAGGGTAGGTGTAGGGAGGGCGTTATTGTCCCAATGAGGTGGCATCCATTAAATAATTTGAATTAAAATTATAATTTACACTCTACGTTATTATTGGGTACTGTTTTATAATGCACTTCAATACAGAGGTGCAGATAATTGCCACTATTTGCAATAAGTAGTATATAAATAGCAGAAAATCTTGCTATTTTACCATAGTGTAAATAGAATTTGTAGCTATTTGCACTTAGTGTAAATAAAATATAGTTAAAAAAATACTGCTATTTTCACTTAGTGTAAATAGAATCCATTGCTATTTGCACTTAGTGTAAATAACAAAATACTAAGAAAATATACTATTTGCACTTAGTGTACATAGACACTCCGAAAAAAGAAAAAAATACAGAAAATAAACATATATTTTTATGGACTTTTCTTAGAGTGTAACATTTAACTTGCTGCAAATGCACTGCTTAAAATTATAATTTGTTAATAATGTGTAGTTTTACTAGTTATTTAGAAAATACATAAAATGTAATTAAATTATTAAAAAGTTACACATTATTTAAAATATGTAATAAAAATGTATTTACTTTTACAAACAATATATATTAAATCTTGTTTTTTTACGAACAAATCTAAATTAACATTTTAAATTATATTCTTTGCTGAGATTTGAATAATTACAATGTGTATTCTACACCATGATTCAGTTTTGCGTCATGGTTACGTAATAACATCATCCAATGACGTCACAACATCGTTTAGCAACTTTAAGCAACAAATCGACTTGCCTTTAGCAACTGTACCTTAAAATTAGTTGGCAGCACAGTCTGAATGGAGTGCGAGCGCGCGGGAGTCCTTGAGCACACGAACGATGTGTGATCTACACTGTGGCCTTTTCTCCACATGAAGCAGCGCGCGTGCTCTCTGCGGCCTCCTGAGGTGCTCTATCGTCTCCGCCACAGCGGGAACAGCGTTAATAGCGCGGGGAACATAGCTCTGAACTAACCTGACGTCTGATCCGTGGGGTCAGGAGAGGACGAGCCCGCAGGACACGCGACCTGAACCAATTAGCTTGTGCTAGCAAAGACCTGCCTCTTGACTACCCACACAGAAATAGCCAAGAATATGAACAAGCACTGAAGCATCTCTGTAAAGGCAAGAGGTTTTGTGTACACTCTGTTATTTAATGCAAATCATACAATGTTCATTTAAATGAGCTGCTTTTGGAAAAACTGGGGTGTAAAATAAACAAACAAACAACAGAATTTTAGTGTCATTTAAATATATATATATATATTTATTTATTTATTTTTTAAACTATGTTTAATGTTAAAAAATGTCTCATTAAAAACTCATTAGGACATTCAAATGGTGTTTTGGCGTGGTTTTGTGCCATGACAGAAACTGCTCATTCAAACGTGTGCGTCAACAGCATGAGATAACAATCAATGTCAAAAATTTTGTTGAAATGTACAGTAAAACGTACAGATATGCATTATCTAAACACCCAGTCAGTTTAAACCACAGCAAAGGAGCTTTTAAACAACTTATTGCTGCCTTATACTTAGCCTACCTCAGCTAAGTTATCCAGTGTTTAACGGTCAAGGCTAAAAATGAGCTCAAGAAAAGAGCATATCGACACAAATGTAAATGAATATTGACTGTTAAATGTTGTTTTTGGCATGGTTTTGTGGTGTGCCAGAAAAAAAACTGGTCATTCAAAAGGGAACGCGTCTTCCGCCGATTTGCATTTTTACTTAAAAAGAGCAGTATTGAGGAAATGTGAAATATTTTTTAATGAAACAACATTTTAAGTTTTTCAGATTGTCAAATTCATCAGGAAATTCAAACAATAAGTGTTATTTTGAGATGGTTTTGTGGCGTGACAGAAAGAACTGCTCATTTTAACTAATTGCAATGTACAGTAAAAATTGCTAAAAACCTCGCACATAATCACCTGTTTAGACTACAGTAAAAGCTTATAAAAAATATTGCTCGTTATAACAAACTTACCTCAGTTCAGGTAATTAATTGGCATTTGATAACTCACAATACATCGCCACCTACTGCTGTATCAAATATAACCTACAGGAATATACAGCAAAAAATAAATAAATAAAAATTTGCTGTATAGGAAACAAATTCTCAATCAGTGATTGTTAGTAAATTACAAAGAAAAAGCAAGTAAAGTCCTAAAAATTACTTTAAATAAAAATGTTCAAAATAACTTATTTAACTTAATATTTCATCTAGCCAAGGATATATTTCTCATTTTAATTTAGTCTGTAGTTAGTAAGCTGAAAAACAAAAATAACTAAAACTAAATAAATTAAAACTAAAAACTGACATTTTAAGTACTGTATAAATTTTAGAAAAAAAAAATTAACAAAACTTTAAAATGAAAAAAAAAAAAAAGCAAATCTAATTCAAAATATTAACAAAAACAATATTCATATAGGGGTGGGCAATATGGAAAAAATATTATATAATGATTTTTTTCAGGAGTATCACGATTCGCGGTTTTATCACGATTCTTTACCATGTTGGTTTTACTATTTTGTCTGAGCAGTAAAGCCAAACTAATGTCCCTATTTTAAAAACAAACCCTTTCAAGGTAACAAAATATTACATTTTAAAAAAGAGTGTCCGATATTTAGGCCAAAAATCTTTAAATCTTCAAAAAGTCCATTTATCTTTGTTATTAAAAATTAAGAACAAAGATAAACATTACAAATACACATAACACACAAATAAAACAAACAGTGTTTTATTTTTCAGGTACAGTAGGTGTATTTAGAAGTTGCATTCAAGAAATTTAATACTAAATACATCAATTATACATTGATTCTTATTAAAGCTACTGTATTAAAGTTCTTGTGTTTTGCTGTTTAATTAACATTAAAGGTATAGTTGACCCAAAAATGAATTAATTTACTCACTCTCAAGTTGTTGTTTTTTTTAAAACCTGAATGAGTTTCTTTCTTCTGTTGAGCATAAATGTCATTTTGAAGAATGTGGGTAACCAAACAGTTGCTCGTCCATAATAAAAAAAAAGAATTTCCCTACAATCAAAGTCAATGTGGACCAGCTACTTTTTGGTTACCCACATACTTTAAAATATCATCTTTTGTGTTCGGCACAAGAAAGAAATGAATACAGGTTTGGGACAGCATGTGAGTGAGTGAGTAAATAACAGAAATTTTATTTTTGGGTGAACTATCCTTTTAAACGACAAGCGGCTGCATGTTTACTCTCCTGTCCCTTTAAGACCTGCACACATTCGTTTTTCTCTCAACCGTTTACTTTCACTTTAGACATAACCAAGTCTATGTAAACCTTGTATGTTTTTGACAGTATTAGAGGCGAAAGACAACTTAGTCCAGTAATCGGGCGCTGTTTATTAGTGCGCGCTTCAGCTGTACACGCTCAGAGAAAGCGCATTTAAATTTAATTTGATTGAATGAATGATTCAATGACTCGCTCATAAAAGATCGGCCCTGAATGAATCAGTGTTTTTGAACAAATCAGACTGAATGAACTGTTCAATTACTCACCCAGCCCTAAATTAAAGATTTGATAGCTTGCAAGACATTACACATCGCCACCCACTGGCATATGAATAGAAATGACAGAAAAAAGACAACTGGAAGTATGTTCACTGTAGGTGCGATCAGAATCAGTCAGGCAGCACATCCAAAACCAACAAACTGAACTCTAAACACTCCATGGCATACAAAACAGTCTGACAGAAATCAGGAAGCACAAGTGGCTTGTCGAGCCCAGAGCGACGACGGCGAGTGTGAAGCACGAAGCCCAGAGGCTCGTCCCCTAGAGGCTAAAAACACGTCAAGAAATCAGTTCCCGACTCTCACTGAGCCAAACCACAATTCCCACGAGCTCTAAGCCTCTTATTCTGATTTGTGATTCTTCCTTCGCCTCTCAAGAGGAAACAGGCTGTTGACCGGAGAAGGAAAGTGCCCAAGCAGTTTAGCCAAGCATGGTGGCAGATAGCGCTGTACACAGAGCGAAAATTGCTGAAAAATGCATCAAATCGAAAGACGGACTGAAGCGCCGAGGGGGGAAACGGTGGCCACGCGTGACGAGCGCTCAGGGCACGACAAATAAAACCAGAGGGGAAACACAATCACTCTGAAGCAATCGCTGTGTTCGCAAAGACGCCCACGGACATGAACGCGGAGGAGCTGGTCTCAGTTCTGTCTGCTGGACTGTAAACTCTGGAGATGAGGAGCTGATCTTCACGTTCTATTCTGCAAAGCCATTTTATGCTTTCAGACGCATTTACTGGCCTGTGATTCAGAGGACGTCAAAGGCTGTAGGGTCTTAGTTGTTGATTTTATTCTTCGTGTTATATAAGAAAAGTCTGAAACGTTTCAGCAACCACTAAACTTTGATTACAGCAGAGTCGACATTTGCAATTTCAAAATATACAACACACAAAAAAAGTCATTTCAGTTATTTGCTTTAAAAACAATTGTTAAAATAGTTGACATTCTACCGTCTAGCTACTTTTTCTATTCAAATGTTTTATGCAAGTGAATAAAAAAAAAAAAAAGATTAATATAATAATAAAAAAAAAAGTTCAAATAATTAAAAATAAATGAAATAATGAAAATTAATAAAATACCAGTTTTATACTTGTGTATTTTTGGCAATTAATAATGATTAATAATATTAAAAATGTATTACTTGTAAAATAAGTCAGAACTATACTTGCACATTGTTCAAATAATTACAAATTATTAAAATAATTACATTATAAAATATAGTTTTATATTGTGTGCAAATAATTAAATTATTAATGAAAATACATTATAAAATAAAATAACTATTTTATACTTGGATATTTTGTGCAATTAAAATCATAAATAAAAATAAAATAAAGCCAGATTTATACTTGTACATTTGTCAAAATAATTAAAAATTATAAATAATATTAAACATTATGCCTACTTTTAATTATAAGTCAGATTTACACTTGTGCACCTTGCAAATAATTAAAATGAACTATATAACTACATTCTAAAATAAAGTTTTATAGTTGAATATTGTAAATTAATTTCTAGTAAAAAATTCCAAAACATGTCTATACTTGTATATTTTGTGCAATTAAAACAGCTTATTCAAATTAAAAACAATTATGAAATAAAATAAAGCCTAGTTTTATACTTGTACATTTTGTGCATATAATTAAAAAATTATACATTAAATTAGTTAATAAAAGCCAGAATTATAATTGTAAATGTCATGTAAACAATTAAAATTGCTAAATCAAAAAAAAAATTGCTAAAAAATAAAATAAAATAAAATTGAAAAAGGAACTCATTCTGTGTTGTTTACATTGAGTCACGTTACCCCGATTGGTCATGTGATTTTTGCTTGACAACATTTATCTTCAACACAAGCAATTATAGTGGTGGGGGCAACAACCAGGATCCCTGAAAATTACCTACAGGTATTCAAAAAGATGAACCGGTATGTTTGAAAATGGTTTTAAAATAAAACACAGTCCAAAAAAAAAAAAAAAAAAAAGGCTTACACCAACACCAGGCCTGAAAAGCACTTCACGGATAGTCCCTCTCCATCCTCAAGTGGGACAGCGTCCAAACGGCACCCTGTCACCACAAATAACATCACTCTGTGGATTTTAAACCAACTGCGGCATCATAAATCCCGCCCAACAATTATTGATTAAATGCTTTCTCCCAATAATGAAAGGTATAAATCTCCCTCTTTCAAAAGACACGCTATATAATCTAATAAAGGAGTTGCATGCCCAAACCTCTGAGAGGAGCTTAAGAGACTGGGCTTCATTATACGACCTCAACGTGGGCAAAAGAGAGAGAGAGAAAGGTCGGTTGGAAACACGCAGCTTGCATTGGCAAGCCACAATGGAATTAGTTATCAGAAGGTCCATTACTCAGAAGCAGGTATTGATCCAGAAGAAACATGTTCGCTTTGGTTGACTCTGTTATTTAAGCGAGAACGCCAGTCATGTGTTTAAACTTTCATATGTGGAGTGTTTCTCCAGAAAGATCTCATAGAAAAGGACTTCTGCTCCATTGATGGGTTAAACTTGACACAGAAATATGGAGTTTTTTCTTTCTGGGCTTCTGTTTAGTAAGTGAAAGAGCAGAAAATGTCCACTAGGCTCTTGGTTGGAGCACCATCCAGTTATCAACCTCTCCTTCATGGTGTTAGACGGTGTATGAAGGTCTATTAATGTCTGGAGAACCTTTGATGAAGAACAAGAAACCTATGAAGATTAAAAGCTATGAAGGAAGCTTGAACCAGGATGAAAACCAGGAGGAGATATCTTGAGAAACCATGACGAGATATATGACAAACTCTGATGAAGACCAAGAAAACTATGAAGAGGAAAACACTTAAGGAACCAGGCTGAAAAACCAGAAGGAGATATCTTGAAGAACCATGATGAGAAACCATGCTGAGATATGAGAATCTTTGAAGAACAAGAAACAAGAAAACTATGAAGATGAAAACTGTTGAGAAACCAGCATGAAAAGCTAGGAGATGTCCTGAGGAACCATGCTGAGATATGAGAATCTTTGAAGAACAAGAAACAAGAAAACTATGAAGATGAGACACTATGAACAGGAAAACAGGTGAGGAACCAGGTTGAAAAACCAGAAGAAGATGTCCTGAGGAACCATGATGAGATAGATGAGGAACTTTAAAGAACAAGAAACAAGAAAACTATGAAGATTTATCTACTATGAACTATTATCTAAAAAGGTTTTCCATCTACAAAAGAGGAAAACTGTCAAATAACCAGGATGAAAACCAGGAGAAGATGTCTTTAGAGGAACCATAAAGATCATTCATGATGAGAAACCTTGATTTGAGGAAGATTTGTGGAACTTGGAAGAAGAATGAGAAATGAAAAAAGTGTAAAGATGCAAATTGCATATTTTTGCTCAGTTTGTTAAAATCGAGCAGTTTTTTGCCATATTTTCACTGTATTATACTGTATGAGCTGTAAAAACCTGATGGATCAAATATGATGGTCTAAAAGTCCAATAAACTGTTCAAATTCCAAAAAAAATGTGCAACTTAAAATAAACATTTAGATTTTTATGACTATTTTGACTAAAGAGGGTCTTGGTTGAAGCATCTTGAGAAACCATGGTGAGAAACCATGTTATACGAGATGATACCAATACAAGATACAATGTTGATAAACCATGATAAGAGGAACTATGATGAGAAACCATGATAAGGAACTACGATTTCTCATGAGGAACCATGATGAGGAACCTGCAGTCAAATGAAAAAGAGACTGTAGATGATAAAACCATCCTTTGCTCTCTCCAGAAAAGCTTTTAGGGTGCTTTCACACTTGGTTCGCTTACCTGGTCTGAACCTGAGTTCGATTGCTCCCCCCTCCCCCCGCTGGACTGCGTTCATGTTATTTTATTTGAGTCCGAACCGTGGTTCGTTTGCGTCATTAAGCCAGCAGCTGTTTACCCCGTTGCTTAGTAACGACGCGGCAAAATGCATAACATGCATACATTGCATATATGCACTTTTATATATTGACGTTTTGAACCGTTCGTTTGGTTTAGCAAAGCTTCAGTGCATAACGGCACTTATGTCTGTCTTACAAATGTACTGCAAATGCTCTAAAGAACGCTGAAAGCTAACAGAAATGAGACACAGATTTCTGCTTGCAGCGCGTTGGTCATGCTCGTCAGGAAAGTGAGTGAAACACAAAAACCTACATTTTTATCAAATAATACGTCATTAATAGCGGTTCACTTCCGCGATTTGGTACGATTGCGCTCACATCAGCAGCGAATCGTACCGGAGTTCACATGAACTGTACCCCAGACCACCCTTTTTAAGCGGACTCTGGTACAGTTCGCGGGTGCACACCCGAGTTCGAAAGACAGCGTTCACATCATCCAAACGAACTGAACTGTGACGTCAATCGAACCAAAAGTGCTAGTGTGAAAGCACCCTTAAGAGCAGAAGAAAACAAACACGAGGTCAATACGGTTTCCCAGAAGGCCCCAGGTGGACACGATTCCCCGGGAACATCCGTAATCTGTTTTCAAGAGTCTGTTTCCATCTGTAGTCAGAAGACGAAGATCTTGAGTTCAGCCACGACAGCAGAGATTGTTTATGACAGAGACGCAGCAGGTGGTCGAGCGCTCCAATCAATAAACTTGGCCCAGATGGACAACATCGTAGGCGAGCGAAACGTGGCATGCTGAAGAAGCCCAGAACCTTCCATCCGACTACAATGGCGGAAGAAGAGCCCATATCAGTGGTGCCAACAGTGGCGCTCTCTCAGGAGAAAAAAGAGATGGGAAACGGCTACTAATACCCACGGGATTTGGTGCGGCGCTCCGTGATAATATGATTTGTAGGATCCGAGGGAAGAAACCCGTATCAATAAGACTGACCTCTTCTAGAGGCTTTATTGAGCCCTCGGAGCCTCGAGGATTGATGGGGAGAGATTGGAAATGAGAGAGAGAAACAGACGGGGACTTTTACCTTTATCCGAGGGGAAACTAAAAGGATTTTCCCCCCTCATTCAATTTAAAATCCTTACAGTGCCTCGACCGCTTTGAGAAGCGGCACGGTGTGGCGTATCGCACCTGGACATATGAGTAAAATACGAGTTTACAAGCTCACCCTGCAGACATACATTACTGAAACTCATTGTGGATTTCATCACTTGTATCTACTGTAGGGTTTGCCAACTATCTCCCGGGCTTAAGCTTAGAAATACGGTTTTAGGATCTAAAAACCTTGAATGAATAATGATCATATGAAATTAGGAAATATTTCAGATTCGAGTGGTCTTTTTGTTTTAGGTTTGTGACCAGTGTTATTTTAGCATTATTTACATATCATTTATATTAAAAATATTATATTTATATTTATTTATATTTTATTTTGTATTACTATTTTGCATTAGCTTTTATTTCTAGTTCAATTTTAGAAATTTTATGATGAGATGACAAACTATATAAATTTTTAATAAATTGTCATTTCATTATAAAATTTCTAAAATGTAAAATGTAAATATAATTTTTAAAATATTTATATTGTTTATATGTATTTTTTAATTTATATTACTATTTTGCATTAGCTTTTACTTAGTTACATTTTAGAAATTTTGTTATGATGAAATTACTTTATTGAATGATTTTGTCATAAAATTGAAAATGTCCTTAATTATTTAAATTATAAATCAAATCATATTTACATAATTATATTTAAGTAATCCAATTATATTTACATAATTTAATACACAATTTCTTATATACACAAAATAATTAAGGAATATTTTATATATTTTTATATACACACACATCCATATAAACAAAATTTAAAACAAGCCCACTTAAAAATAAAAATATTTGGCAACATTTCGAATTAAGTTTAAGCACTAAAATAAAAACTAAAACTGAACTAAAATTACAAAATTATATTATTTATTAGTTATATATTTTTAAAAGTTATATAATTTTTATTTGTTTCTGGACTTTTTTTAAATACTACTTTTAAGGTTTAATTTATTTTGATTTAAGTTTTAGTTCCGTTTAAGTTTTTTTCCCCCCCAGTTTATTTTAGTGCCTTAACTTAAACTAATATCCGTATTTGTGACCTTACGCTCTCGTTCTTGAATTTGAATCAATTTAACGTAAAAGAAATTCCCACAAAACTCAAATATAAGACAAATGTACTTAAGATACAACATTGCACGAGAATATAAGACTAAGGGTGAATCCCATTTCTCTGTCTTACCCCTAGCCCTTGTCCCTCGAAACCGAGTGGTACACACTGTGAAAACATACCCCTATGAAATGAGACACCACTTGGTTACGGTTACGTCATCATACACCGTCGCTAGCTGGCTGCTACGTCACCAGAGCCGACAAGTGTTGATCACAAACTTTGGATCGTTTTACAAACTTGTTAAAACTGTAGACATGCATGGAGTCCATTCAAGGCTAGTCTGCGGGACTGTTGTGCAAATCAGCAATGTAAAGTTAGCGTCGCAAACTAGCGATTTTTTTAAAAACGTTTCAATTAAGAACATGGTTGCAAATATATATGTACAGGACTGTCTAGAGCACAAAACAAGACTGTCGTAATTTTTAAATAAATTATTTAAGCTGAAAATACTTGATTGTTGCCGGTTGCGCAGTGTGTTCTGGGTACCCCTCGGTTTCAAGTAAGCTCGTGAAAATGCTTGGTTTTAAGGGGTATCTACCCCTTCCCCTTAGCCCTACCCCTCGATCAAAATGAGAATTGGGATAGCCCTTACTCTCACGTGAACGCGCAAAACTAAGGGGAAGGGGTAAGGGGAAGGGGTAAGACAGAGAAATGGGATTCACCCTAAGTGTTTTTAACTTGTCTAGAAAATGTAAAAAAATCTGTCAGTGCAGTTAAACTAAATCTCACTGGTCTAAAAACACAACATAGTGGTCTATTAAACACCATTTCAATGCAGAATTTACATATTTTTGACAAAATACTGTGCTTGTCGATTCTGGATTGCATTTATAACAAGACATGACAGTAAACATCCTGTTTAGCCAAAAAACGGACGTCTTGGCTAATAGGAAGCTTTTGGCAACTCCAGTCAGAAGATGGGGAAGACAAAGCAGCGTAAACCGGACCAACTGTTGGCGTTGACTTTCATGAGATGACTGTACTGAGGCTAGGCTTGCTAATTAGCAGTCCCACAAGCACCTAACACTTTCATACTGATGAATATTTGATTAGACACTGCGCTCTGATAACGCGCTGTGTGTCTGTGTGTGTGTGTGTGTGAGAGAGAGAGAGAGACACAATGAGCGCTTCTCTCCTCCGTTTATGGCGGCTCTCGTCCTGAAAAACGGCTTATTACGGCTGTTAACACAAAGGGAACAAAAGCATGTTCTGGCGACAGACGCGTGGCTCTGTGCAAACAGTCAGTGTGGATAAACGCGCAAACAATTCAACTCGCAAACAAACAAACAAACTGCAAGGCTATTTAAAGAAACTCAAATCAGAGTTTTTTGGGGGGGTTTTTCTCGTGTCTTGGAAACACAGCCGACAGAAATATTCTGAGATTCTCAAATAGATGCGGATGTTTTTCTCTCTGGTGCTTTTATGTACTGAACATTCAACTTTAAACACAATAAAAAGCAATAAATGTGTCCAAAATATTCTTTTTGGTATTTTTCGTGTGTATTTTGTCTAGCTGCACTGGATTTTTCCACTTGTATTAAATAGTGAAGAAAAAACAACAAAATGACTTGTATTGTATTAAACTATAACAACAAGCTGCAATATCCTATACAGTGTTGCTTCTCTAGTACGTTTCACTTTAATTGGAAAATGAGTCAAAGAAGACTCATTAAAATCTCATTAAGATGTTTTTTTTTTTTTTTTCAGTGAACACCATTTAATTTGATGCAAATGGAAACAAGGCTTGTAGATGTAGATAAATGTAATCTGTTTGGTAGTTTGTACTTGTGTAATTTTCTGTTGACTGGTTAACCAATAATGATAATATTAATAATAATAATAATAACAATAATAGTAATTAAAATAATTAAAAAATATATTAAATAAGTAATATATATTCATAAAAATATTCTTAATAAAGAACACATAGCAGGACACTTAACTTATACTATCAACAATTATAATATTTAATGCATATTATAATAAGTATATAATATAAAGTACATAAAATATATATTTATTTATATGGATCTATATATATATATATATATATATATATATATATATATATATATATATATATATATATATATATATATATATATATATATATATATATAAATGTTTAATAAAAATAAACAAATTAGTTTATTTTTACTAAACATTATATCCATCTATCTATACACTGTATACTGTGTGTGTGTGTGTGTGTGTGTGTGTATATACATACACATACACATCATGTTGTAGTATCTATTTATTTATCACATATATATATATATATTTTTTTTTTTTTTTTTTTTCTCCTGTTATCCATGCGAGCTAGTGAAATGCAGACTGGTCTGTGTTCCCAGCATGCTGTGCGTGTGGTGTGATTGGCGTGGTAATGGGCCCCTGCTACATTATGATAAGGTCAAATTAGAATTAATCACTGTGTTTCTTCTGTCTCTCTCCCTCTGGGCTAAATGAATAAACATGACTTGGCTGAAGTGCTCGACTCTGAGGCTAGTTAAACAATGACACACTGATGCTGATAAGGGCGGGATTTCACACACACACACACACACACACCAGTGAATGTCTTATGGATGTTCGGCCAATTAAGATTCCTTAAATGCGTCATGTTCCAGAAGGAAATCCGATAAGTTTATTCGTGGAATTTGTCGTTTAAGGAAGGCCAAACATTTGCAGAGCATTACGGCTAATTTAGGAAATTAGCTTTCAGTCAATACAAGACGAGTGGCTTGATAAGAGCCGTGTGTTCGTCTAAATAAAGCTGCATCTAACACATTTCACCACGTTTACATCCAATACGCCACTTTCCCTGCAAAATTAGTACATAAAATGCATGATACGTCACAACATGATATAAATACTAATAAATATGGTACTTAAATACTAATATGGTAAATAAACTTCGTAAATAAATACTAATAAACAATAAAAAATAACATGATAAATGAGCATGGTAAATAAATACTAAAAATCACGATAAATACTAAAGGCATGTAAATAGATAATACTAAACATGATGAATACTAATATGATAAACACAGTAAATAAATACTAATAAACGTGACACTAATATGATGTATAAAGATTGCAAATAAATACTAATAAACACAAATACTAATATGATAAATAGATACTACTACATGATGAATACTAATATGATAAACAGAAAATAAATACTAATAAACGTGACAAACACGAATAAAGATTGCAATTAAATACTAATAAACACGATAAATACTAATATGATAAATACACGTCAATAAAATACTGCAAATAAATACTAATAAACATTATAAATACTGATATGATAAAGAAACGTGGTAAATAAATACTAATAAACACGATAAATACTAACAAGTTATATAAACATGGTAAATAAATACTAAAACGCAAATACTAATAAGGTATGCAAACATGGTAAATAGATACTAATAATCATGATGAATACTAATATGATAAACAGTAAATAAATACTAATAAACATGATAAATACTAATAAGGTATATAAACATGTTACATAAATATTAATAAATATGATGAATACTAATATGAGAAAAACAGTAAACAAATACTAATAAACGTGACAAACACTAATTTGGTGAATAAAGATGGTAAATAAATACTATAAAAACATATTGCATATGATATATATATTATATATATATATATATATATATATATATATATATATATATATATATATATATATATATATATATATATATATATATATAACAATTAAACTGATATACAACCACAATTAAATGCACAATGGCTATTTGTTGCATCAGGTCTGGATCTATATAATCTATAAAACCTATTTGTTAATGGAAAACACATTATATTTGACTCATCAGCTGCACCAACGCTTCAAAAGAGCCCAGCTGTGCCGTTTCTCTTCAGGAAGAGGCTTCAAACATGCGGCGTGAGGTGAGGACACGTTTGTTGTCGTACCTGCAGGTGTGCGTCGCTCTGAAACAAACACCCAGCGTGTCCCAGGCCCACAACAAATGCCTGCAATATATTTAATGCGCTCGAACGCAGCCCGCAGCACGAACACATCTCTCACGAGGGCTTATGGGATGGACACAAATAAATAAATAAATCAATATCAAAGGAGCCCAGCGTAATGCTTTACTGGGTAATAAAACACGCGGCCGTCAGGGAGCGCGGCGGGCGGCCCAGATTCCCAGAGGGCTCTGGGGTGGACAAGCACCACAACCAAGGAGAGCACACATAAAAATTTAACAGCAAATGAAGTCCATTTCACCAGGCTGAATGGAAAAAGGTCATGCAGACCATCAGTCTGAGGTTTCCAGCCTGATCTGGGATCAGATGGACACTCGAGGCGGTGCAAAGTGACATGGGATATTAACCTAGCAGTAAACGGACATTCACACATCTGTAATGCTTATGGTCAATTTGATCTTGCGGCCATCGTGATACGTTAAAACACAGGCATGTTGTTTAGTGACAAAGGAAATTTGAGATATACAGTTCACTCACGAGTAGCAGAGTGTAGTACAATTAGGCCTATATTATTTTAACATTAGTCTTTCTTACAATCAAAACACCTCAGAGTCCGAAAAAAAAAAAAATTGAAACAAACTTAATTTGTGGTTGGATGACATGACATACAACTCTACCTCTCCATGATGTCATATACTAATAAAAATGGGTATTGGTTAAAAATATTCTTATATATATAATATATCTTTATGTTGTTTCTCTGACAAGATATTATTACAGCATATCATAGCTTTAGCTGGTTTATAAAGATTTTTATCAAATTTATAAAGAATTTGTTTTTTATCTAAACATCAAAATTGTCATATGGAGTGACTGACCGGGCTATGTGTGACCTTACTTATATGACAATATATCTCAGCAAAGTGTAAATAATTGATAAGTTTACAGCTACAGTAACAGAAGTAGGCTTTTTTCTTTTTTTTTTTTTTAAGAATTAGGCTTTTTTAAATGGACACAGAAAGTGTTGATGTCTTTTGCATGATTGTAAAGCAAGTTCTGGCCAATTACATTTTGTCCATAAAATGGCGTCATATTGTGTGACAATCTATATTTTGAACGGGCAATAATTTGGACATCATTATGAAAAAGTCCGCACTCAACCAGGAAGTTGCAGTGTCATCTCTGGACTGGTTTGAAAGATTAAGTGGTGAGCTCTGGCTTTTTAATTTTTATTAAAAACGATCTGATAAGCTCGCTAGTGATCAAAGTTTTGTGTCTTACGGTGCAACATTATTTACATAAAAACCAAACATGTAATTTTTTTTTTTTTTTTTTTTTTACAAATTTTACTTTTTAATTCTTAAAAATCATTGCTGCCATGTGGCAATTTACATGCCAAGTATAAGCTAGCTGTTTTTAGTTAAAGAAATTAACTGAACAAAACATCATATGGTGCGACACTGTATCATATGGTGTGACCGTTTTTCCAAGTCACACCATATGATACATTTGTCACACAATATTACATACACCCCCTTTTTAATGATAAATAAATAAATATTCAAAATGTATTGAAAGAATTTTATGGTGAACATTAAATTACCCATACAATTAATGTATTCCTTTTCAATTTTATACTTAATTTAACCATGCTTGCCATGCTTTGCATATTAAAAGATGCATTTTTTATTTTATTTTTTATTTTTGTCTGTGTCAGGCAGAAATGTCAAGTAAAGAGAGGACACAAAAATACAGGGAAAGACTCAGTGCTGACCATGCAAGGAGAGAGGAGGTCCTGAGGGAAAGGAGGACAAAAAGTAAAGCATTCATGCCAGTTACACCTACTATAGGGAAGGATGAAAGTCTAGGCCACAACCTGCATAGTGTAACTTCAACACAGGATACTATTATCAAGATGGAGAAGCTGAAATGAACGGTTAAAAAAATCGTAATCATTTTTAATATGTATTAATAGGTATAAAGAGAAGAAACGAAGAGGACAACTCAAGGCATTCAGTGTGCACTCCCTTCCTCCTCCAAGACAAGAGAAAATGAGAGAGATGTGGAGAGAAGCACAAAAGAAATACAGAAAAAAAGAAGTGAATGTGAACCTGACCCCTCCATCTCTTGAAGGATCACTGAATGAAGATAATGCTGTGGCACCAACAAACAACAGCATAAGTTTAATACGGTCTGAAATGTTTTCATCTTTCGGCATTTCAGCTTCCGCTGGTGTTTAAAGATCCCATGTGAATCCGTTATTATCTGTTATTATTACTAATACTATAAATGTCTATGAATTTTCAATTAATTTTCAAACATTCAACTAATTGTAACTAATTTTTGCATTGACAAATTGTGTTATGGTGCAGTTCATCATACAGTGTGGCACTATATCATTTGGTTATTTTGTGACAAAAAGACTTTAGTTATAAATCATAAAAAAAAAAAAAGTAAATGGAACAAAAGAGAAATAGTATCAGCAAGAGTCACAAGCATTTTGTTAGATTTATAACAGGGTTTGTCAGAATTAATCTAAAATATCTGAAAAGGCTAAGGAGGGATGTCTTACTTTGCATGATGATTTAGAAAAATAATACAAAATCTAATGGATCTGCACAAAAAAAGTTAAATCTTAAGATAGTAATGATAAAGATATATTGTGAACTACATATTTTTGGAAATTCAAGAGTCAGTACAACACAACTAGATAGTTTTATCCCTAATAGGCTATTTAAAGCAAAAAAAAAAACTTTTTCAGGCTTACCCTTATACAGCTCTTTGTCATCATGATAAGGTCCAAAACATGGTATCATCATGGTAAATGTAAAAAACATGGTATTAACATCTTGATATAGGGTAAACGTACCTATTAAGCTCACGTACCCATTAAGCACACTTCCATTTTTGAGCTCAGATTATAAAAAGAAAAAATAATGTATTATCCTACTTGATGTCTTAAACAATTGATGTGTTTGTTGCTATATACCTCCTATAATTTCAAGTCAATCAGATCATTGCACGCTGAGATATGCGTCTCCATGTGTTCACACTGTCTGGCGGCCATTTTGAAAGCTGTCTGAAAACGTTCACCAAAAGAGGAGCCCCTTAAATGTGCGTTTTTTTTTAGATGTTTAAGCCTTTATTTTGGCTAAGTTTCACTACTTATTGTAAAATTAAGAGATTAATGTTCAGACTTTTGCATATTATTACGTGGAACTTGGATGTGGGAAATAATTAGGCCTATATTAACATATACTAATATACTAAAAACTTTTAGGCAAAATATTGCCAGCTAATGTTTGTTTTTGCTGCACCAGCAAATATATTTCCAAACGAAGCAACAACAGAAACTGACGCACAGCTCCGAAAACTACAGTATTGGCATTCCTCAATGAATCCACACAAGCAAATGATGCAATGGCTCTTTGTAAAGAGCTAATGAATTAATCAGTGTGTTTGAATTAGTATGAATGGTAACACTTTATTTTGATGGTCCCTTTTGAACATTCTGTTGACACTAAGTAATGTTGCAACTACATGTCAACAAACTCTCATAAGAGTATTAGTAGACTGTCTGCTTCATATCTACTAACTCCTTATTGTGTTGACCTCCCAACAGATATTCTACTGACTATAAGTAACTTTGCAAGAACGTGTCAACTTAATCTAACCCTAACCCTACCAGTCAACTAATACACTACTAACACTCTAATGAGAGTTAGTAGATATGTAGGTGCAACATTACTTATAGTCAATAGAATGTGTTAAAGGGACCATCAAAATAAAGTGAAACCGAATGAATGATTTGATTCACAGCTACATTTATGAACAATTCAGTGTTTTTGAACAAACCCTTTGAGTGAACAATTCAGTGATTTGAAACAAACTGGATGAACGAACAACTGATAAAGATGATAATTTGTCGCCAGTAACTAATTACACCTCAAATTAAATCTAAAATATCATATAAAGTCGATTCATACATTTCGTTTGACTTTGTGTGTTTGAAGAAAAATACATTTTCTTTGCTGAAATAACAAGAATATAAATTTGACGTCATATTTTAAAATCCCATTTTCTAAAGGACCAGAAACCAACATACTAATCTGAAGAACCTAATGAAAACAAGAAGTTCTTTAAGAGCCAAAAATGCATCGTCATAAGAGGTTTCTTTGCTGACCTTAAATGCCACAAACTTTAAATGCCTATAAAATGAACCGTATACTTTATTTTTACGAGTACAGACTTTTCACTGAACTTTTTCAGTCTCCTCAGAGATGGAAAAAATAAAATAAAATAAAATAAATAGCATGAGGAGGTGACTTCATTCCAGAAGCGAGATCAGACTGTGTGAGTTGAGTTCAGACAGGCCAGGAACATCAAAGCGTTCGCTGTCCTGAACGCCGGCCATCGCCAGCCGAATGACTCACCGCACGGCATGTTTGACATCCCTGCCTCCGACCGAGAGATTTTTCTGTTCCGAGTATTACAAGTCAAGCTGATGTGGAACCGGGAAAGCAGAACCTGCTGGGATTTGGAGCTGGAGAACTGCCAATTATTATTCTGAAAGCACATATCCAAGTAATCCATAGTTAAATATGTAACGCCACCTGACATTTACCGAGAGAGCTACTCAGAAATTATGAATTCTCAGTTGGATTTTTGGGGCATATGAGGGGAAACGGATCTGACTGAAAATAAGTGTGTGCTCGTGCTCCTCTGCATTCATGTATGCGTGGCTACAAATCTCCAAACGAACATAGGCAAAATGAATCATGCCGAATGCGCGCAATCGGAAGCAATAAGCGTCAAACCCATGAGAGCGGCGCCAGATGGATGTTTATTATTACTCTGAACTATACTGTCGACACTCAAAACAAAATATACGTATATTTGGAAGATTCATGTAACAAAACGGAGATTTAAAGTGGCAGCGGCAAATAAATTCACCACATTAGCGGAACAAAAACTAGCCGTTTACCTGTGGGTATAAATACTTCTAGTTGATCCCAGGTTAGAAATAGCAGTTGAAGTTTAATAAAGATGTCGCACGGGTTGCTAAGAAAAAGCAAAGTGGATCGATGGCGCTCTCAAGAGGCAATGCTCACCGGCAGACGCCGTATCAACAACAACTGATCAATACCAATTACTGCCGCTTTTTGCAACGGCAAAGAAACCCCAGAATGAAGTCTTTAGAAAACATTCATTCACTGACAAAGTTATCTGCTATTTTTAAAGAGGTAAGGCTGACAGGAATTGTGTTTACATGCACCGAAACGGCAGCAAATAAATACAAATATAGAAAATAATCAATTGTACTTCAAAAGAATACAGTTATACCACAGCAGACCCTACATATCCAAAAAGACATTTCGTGTGCTAGTGTACCATTTAAAAAAGGCATAACTATAAAAATGGCCTACAGTTTTACTGTCGTACATGTGCAAAAGAGACACTGTTTTTGTTAGTGTACTATTTAAAAATGGTAAAACCATGGTTTTTGGCAATATACCATGGTATTCTTTGTAGCACCTTGGAGCATTGTAAATACAGCTTACAGTAACACGGAAAATTTCAAAGTACTGTAGTTTCACCGTACAACAGTATTTCTTTGTAAGGAATGGCTCAGCGACATCATCAGATGGTAATACTATGGTAAATTCATCTATACCGAAATACTAATTACTACCATATTCAAATGCCGATTAATCGCGATTAATCGCATCCAAAATAAAAGTTTTTGTTCACATAGTATGTGTGTGTACTGTGTATATTTATTATGTGTGTGTGTGTGTGTGTGTGTGTGTGTATATATATATAATCATAAAATACACAACCATGCATGTATATTTAAGAAAAATATACGTTTATATTAATATATTAATATATAATATAAATTATATGAATATAAATATATACATGTAAATTCTTGTAAATATTTTCAAAATATATACTGCATGTGTGTGTATTTATGTATACATAATAAATATACAAAGTACACACAGATATATTATGTAAACAAAAACTTTTATTTTGGATGCAATTAATCACATGACAGCACTAAAAATAAATAAATAATCTATCTTTAAAATATTACAATATTGAATAAAATATTAAACAATTATTAATAAATTTAAAAGCTAATATATTCTATACAAAGAAAAAAGTTGTTTTGTAACTTTTTAAAATTTGTGGAAATGCTTTAGACCATCATGTTGTGTACCGTCATTTATAATATTTAAACAACATCATACAGTATAATAATAAAAAGTTACTATATAGAGAGAGAGCAAAAAAAAGAGAGAAAATGTATTAAATGACTTTAAATTATGACTAAATTATTATTTAAATAATAAAATAATTTATTTAAAATAATTTCATAATTACTTCATTATTTTATAATTATTTGTTTTATAAAATACATTTTTCCATTAGTTTTATAAACATGTGGTAAAAAAAAAAAGGTTCTCGTCAAAAAAGAAATGGCAACATTTTTTGCAAACCTGTCATTCAAAACACAAGAGTGAAAACCGATAAAACAGAGTATCAGCTAACCTCAGATCAGTTACCGCTCACACACACACACACTGTTGAAGCTGAACAGAGCCATTTCCATTTAGATATGATAAGATCCCTGGGAAGTGCTGGAGAAAGTAGGTCGCTCTATCATCGGCGGCTGAATTGGAGTCGGAGCGTGTCTCTTATCGTGAGCGGTAATCTCATCAGGAAGCTGCTATACTCACAGTGTAATCCACACATTATGCTTTCAGGATTAGATTATATTGTGGTAAAGCAAAAGGGAGCTGTAAACCTAAAGAGACTCCAGTCGCATCTGAGATTCACAGGTGTTTCTTCAACTGACGACTCAAAAACACTCTAAAAATACTTTTCATACTCACACTAATTTACTTTGTCTACTAACACTGGATAAACAAGCATCAGTTTCAAAGATTTCACCTTTTTCTGAAATAAAATGTCATTTCCACAGCAAGATACATTTTGTTTGATAAGATTGTTATGGAAGTGACATTGGACATTTGATAATTTCATCACAGGTTAATTTTTATCTGAAATCCATACAATTAAATCATATTGTCACACTTTTTGCATAATTTGGCCAAATTACAACTTGACTGGTAATGACACTCAAAAATATTTGGCTTGGAATTGATATTTATCTTGATTTAACTTTGTTTTCTTCACACATTACACATCTAATATGCAATATGAACATCACTTATCTCTTTGATAACCAGAAGCACAGACTTTTTGGCAAAACTATATTAGCGGCCAAAATTGTTGTATGTTGTGGAAATGACCAAACTTAAGAACAGTTGTTTTTTGCATAAACATTCAAACGTCTGATTTAAAATTTTGCGAAATTTTCACACAGTACATATGTTTATGATTAGTTTATGACTATTAAACATTTAGAGAGAGAGAGAAAAAGCTTTATTAGTAGCCAAAGTGGTTGTATGATGTAGAAATGACCACAAAACTTAGTCATAATTTGTGTAAACACTTAAATGTAAAATTTTTAATTTGCTAAATTATTTTCACAAAATAGCCTACATATATTAAACTTTAAACATTATTAAACTTGTTGGGGAAAAAAGCTAAAATTGAATAATTTAAAACAGCTAAAGCATCTGCTAAATGTGACTATAAAATGGTTGTATATTGTAGAAATGACGTCAAAACTTAGGAATGGTCATAAATTGCGTGAACATTTAAATAAATTTGCAAAAAACATATATTAAGTGAGTTTGATTATAAAAATTTTGAAACTTTTAGTAGCCAAAATTGTTGTATGTTGTGGAAATGTCAAAACTTATGAACAGTGTGAAATAGTGTGACAAAATCATTTAACAGCATGTATTTCAGATAAAAGTTAACCTGTGATGAAATTAGCCTTAGCAAGACAAAGGAGTCAGCTGTTTGTTTGTTTTTTAATGTTGTGGAAATGATGTCAAAACTTAGGAACTATCATAATTTGTGTAAACATTTAAATTTTCCATTTTAATAAAAAATAAAACACCACATTTTCACACATGGTTTATAATATTTTATAGCTCTAAATATTTTTGATGTATTTTCTATTGTTTAACGTTGAAAAGACGTTGAACAGTTTTGAGCGTCATTACTAATCAAGCTCTAATTTTGTGAAATAACGCAAATAGTTACAATAACATTCAGTTGTGTGTATTTCAGATTAAAATGTGATGAAATTAGCCTTAGCTAAAAAGAGGCGGCTGTTTTTAAAATCACATGTTATTTTTGAGGAAAAGATTTAAAAACATAGGAACTTATAAATTTTCATTTAAAATTCCCAAAATTTGCACAATATATTGAAATGGTTTAGGATTATTTAACTTTTTAATTTTTTACTAATAAAAGGATGAATATTTTTGAATGACATTGTAATTTTGTGAAATAGTGTAAATAGTGTAACAATATCCTTTATTTGCATGAGTTTCAGATTTAAAAAAGTAAATAAACAGATAAATAAATAGCCTCAGATGAAATTAGCCTTAACAAGTCGGCTGTTTTTTCGCAAAAAAGTTTAAATCATTTCCGCAACAAAACCTCTACACATCGCAAATATCAATTACGACAGTTAAAAGTTTCCATGCCAGTTTCAATGTAACTTTCAGCTAACAAATAAAGCCTGAAATCTGTTAGTTTGAGTACAAATCGATCTCGGAGACATTAAAAGTGACAAAGAAACATAGTTGAAGAAACATCCATACGCCGAGCTCTACTCCCAAAATACGTCTTTGTGCGAGAGTCAAAACATTTTGTAAATGAAGCACTCCATTAAAATGCTCTCTGAAAGCAGGACTCACGGGGCTTTTGTGCGATGTTTGTTTACCTGTGCTACTTTACGTGCGTTTGATGCTGCAACCATTTGTCCTTTTCTTCCTGTTCGCGCTTGTTTGATGGACAAATAAATTCATAAGCGAGGGCTTTCTGTGCGCGGGAATCAATACATCAATCTGAGCTTTTACTGAGAGCGCCGTTCAGCCCCAGCTTGTTTTCGTACCTCTAGATGAGCACCGGTGGACGCGACGGGAGAACCAATCATCAATCAATGCGTCTCACAACCAGCCACCACAACAAAACACTGAGAGATGAGCAGCAACAAGCCACCAGACACACCTAGACAGAATATTACAACTGCAAAAGAATAGTGCACACACACAAAAAATATAATATAAATCATATAATTATAAATAAATATGTATAAAAAAATAAATAAATGCATAAATGAAAAATAAAATGTTTTTTTTGTTGTTGTTTTTTTTGCATTTAGGGTTAAATAAACGTACACTTAATTAACGTACACTCTTTTTTTTTAACCGGACAGCTTTTTAAATCAATATTTCATGCTTATCAAATGTAACTAATAGCTTTTAATGCAGTCAAGCAGCACATCATTGATTAAAGCAGCAAACCTTGAGATGATGATACACTTCTTTTACCTTTTTTAATGGGAGTTATTATTTACTAGCCACAAAGCAACAGAGACTGCCTAAAATCCACCTAAAATAATTTAAAATGTTAATAAAAATGAAAAAAAAAAAAAATACATTAGTAGTAATTATCAAAATAAAGCATTTTAAACTATATAAACCATTGAAAACTATCAGTTTAAAAAAAAAAAAAATGTAATTCCTAAAGTGGACTAAAATCCACTTAAAAAAAAAAAAAAAAAAAAAACTTAGTATTAATAATCCAAATAAAATATTTTAAACCAAATAAATAAACCATTTTAAGCTATTATTTTTATATAAAAAAACGAAATAATTAATTAATCATTACTTAACTACATAGAAAATATAATAATGGAAATATTTGCGAAAAATCAATCCAATTGCATAATAAAGGTAATAATAAACAAATAAGTTATATACAATATACTTTGCCTACTGAATGAAGTCTTATTAGTAGTAGTATTATTATTAATACATTATGTTGACTGCAGAATCCCTTTGACCAAACCACGATAATATTAATTAAAACGATACATAATATAACTAAAACATAATATAAAAATGAAAAAATAAAAATAAAAAGAATAGCATAAAGAAATAGAACAAAGAAATTGAGAAATAAAACAAGAAAGTAATAAAGAAATGGAACAAAAGAGTAATAATTATTAACAGTTTTAATAATAATAATAACAATAGATTTTGGAATGCAAAATAAATATAAATAAATGTTAGCATATTAAAAGAAAATTATAATTTTGTAATATATATAAGAGTATGTGAGCCTACATTAGATTGTAGCAATCTTACTAAGTAGCAAAATTTAGCTTTGCAACCTACTGTATATCACACTGTACCAGAAAACTGCTTTATCGCGGTAATTTTACTGTAATCTACAGATTTAAGCGGCATGTTGCTTTTACAGTGGAAATCTGTTTTATGGCATGTTTTTAACTCTTAAAAGTCAAACTAATGCGGAAAACTGGGATTGTGTTGGACATTGTCACTGACGCTGGATCCAGCAAAGCCTCTGGAAGCTCAAGCAGAAGAACACTCATCTTCTGTGATGAGCGGCGCTGGATCTGTCACGCTCTCGCTGGGAAAAAACTGCCTGCAGGGGTTTATGGGTCAGCAGACTTCATCCAGACCACACCACACTGACAACCTGCTCTCACACCGGCCACAACCAAAACATATCCCACAGTGCTCCACTCCTATCCAAGACACATTACAGAGCTCAGGAAAATAGCACACACATTATTAATAGAAATATACATTTTGATAAATAGTTTAAATAACTGTTATCACTAAAGACACAAAATTATTGTATAACTTAAATTATATATTTTTTAAATCCAATAATTTTATTTCCGTCTGTGGTTGTCTTGATATTTTACTGGAAAACGAGCACAAAATAAAAATTGAGAAAATGCACTGGTGCACTAAATCACGTGCTAGAATAACAAATACAGTTCAATTAAAGCAAACAGATTGATCTAATTCACCCCGGGCAGGGCCGGAGGTTTGTAAACGTCCCGTTTGAGGAGCGAGATATTGAAAACAAATGTGATGGGGGAGAAATATGGAAACATCAGGCTCAGTGAACCTCTCTCTCACACGAGCCTCAAAGCAACAGGAGAGATTTCACACAACATCGACTCCATGAACACAGATTCATCTGGAGAGATTCACAAATCTGAGCTAACTTCGCCTTATTTTACCAGGTGCGTTCGCCGACCCCTCCGAGACGGATAAAGCCAACGTTTACAACAATAACCTTAAGAAAGCACGGCTGATTCTGCTTCAGAACTAAAGAAACAGCCTGATAAACGAAGAGAAACTGAGCAGAAATATCTTTAAATGATTGAGACGCGGCGTCCAGTGTTTGACTGACAGCTCCGCTCCACTCTGCCATTTACTATTGATCAGTGGAGAAAACAATCAAGTCCTCAAACCACAAGAAAACCCCCACTCCTTATTTATTTGGCCCTTTTTCCCTTTGAAAAAGAAGAAAAACAACATATTATAATCATCTCCAACCTGTCAGTGTTGTTTTACATAATCTGTTATGTAATCTACATAATATTTATATCATATACTGTAGGAAAAGAGTGGAAGAAACTTAATCTTTAATAAAGTGACTAAAAAATACAAATCTAAGCACATTGAGACGTGATGCTCCAGTAATTCCTCTGATAATTTAGCTTGCCTTCTCTACACTGTGAAAAAAATATTATTTTTATCTAAGTCATAAATAAAACAATTATAGTGGAGAACATTTTACAAGATGCTTCAGTTTTTCTACTTGAAAATTTCATGTTTAATTTAATATTTTTACTCACTGTTTCTTTCTGAAATTTACTAGCAAAAATTGTTTCTACATCAGTGTACAGCTACTATAGTGGCAAAAAGTGGTTTGTTGCTAATAAAATGTAAAAATGTTATATTATATTAATATGTTAAATAATTATTAATAATTTAAACATTTATTTGAATTGAATTAATTCATATTTAATTTTCAATTAAATATAATGTCAATATACAATTACTTTTTTAAATAAGAAATAAATGTAACATTGTGTTAACAATAGAATAAGAAGAACCACACAAACCCCAAAGTATGAGTAATTCCCTTAACAAACAACACTAATTATTAATAGCCTACTTGCCTTTCTCACAGAGAAAAACTTTTCCATGTGCCTTGCTCTCCATTCGTTCCCAGTGAACCCAAAAAAACAGACAATTGTAAAAAAAAAAAAAAAAACAGCTAAAACAAAATAAAAGCAAATATAAAATACTATTTCAGTTTTCTACTTAAACTCACATTTTATTGAATGTTTTACTTGCCGTTTCATTGTAATTGTTTCTAAAAATTTGCTAGCAATTTCGGAGTAAAAATTGTTTCGACACACGTTTCTAGTATATACTACTACTACTAAGTAGCAAAAAGTAGTTTTAATATTTTTTGTGAAAATATTTTTGTTTCTACCTTTAATTTTGTCATTTAAATATAATTAATTTTAATGTAAACATGTAATTGCTTTTTAAAAATGAAAATAAATTATTTTAAATTTCCAAATTGTAATATTTTCTTAACTATAATTATTAAAACATAAATAATAATAATAATATTTAAATATAAAATAAGAACCACACTAACCCCAAAATAATTCCTTTAGCAAATAACACTAATCATTAATAGCTTGCTTGCTTTTATCACAGAAATACTATTTCAGTTTTTCTATTTAAAAAAAAAACTGAGTATTACTTAACTTTTTGTTGTAATCGTTCCTGAAATGAGTGAAAACTGTTTCGACACCAAAATGTTTCTAGTAGATATATATTACTATTACTATAAAAACTGTTTTGTATAAATATAAAAATAAATATAAATATAAAAATAAGCACCACACTAACCAAGAATGAGTAATTCCCTTAGCAAATAACACTAATCATTAATAGCTTGCTTGCTTTTATCACAGAAACAACTTTTCCATGTGACTTGCTCTCCATTAGTCCCTTGGGAGCCCAAAAACCAGACAATAGGCAAGAAACAGCTTTAAAAAAAAAAAGACGATTACCAGGACCTACAAAAACAAAAGGCAAAAGCAAAGGGAAATGGAGGAGTGAGAAATGCATCCGGCGGTCTCGGGCATGAAAGTGCAGTGGTAAGACCCGGCGTAAGGGCTTTTTCAGCCGTTCTCCCCAGAGACGCACGCTGTGCTGTTTGGACTTTCATTGGAAAACTGCTGCCTGCTCTTTAATGAAAACTATATTTCACACCATGGGGGATGAAAGGCGCCCTTACTTTCCTCTCTCGGCCTGACAGCTCCCAATTCCTTCGGCGTGTGCCAAACGTTTGATTAGACGCTGCGAGAGGCTGAGCTGGATGCATGATAACCTTACACTTAACTTCATTCGTTCACCATGTTACCCGTCATTCACACCCTCAGCAATACAAAAACAAGTAATAACAGCTTTCTGTGCCATATCGCGGCTCTCACTTTAATCAGCTAGCAACAGGCCAATGGGCAGGAGGAACAAAACAGAAAACACAGCGGTGACCAGTAAAGACTAGCTTCTGCTGGATTCCTACCAGACGCTGGTAAAGCGAATGTCGAGAGGTTGAAAACTGCATTATTTGAACTGACACTGATTGCTGGGAAACGCTTTTACAGGTATGATGCATTCGCAGCACATTTGCAGTGTTCTGGTTTTTGCACTACCTTAGTGAGTATCGCAAAACTGAAACTCGCCAACGAATGCCAAAGTTTGTCTAGACTCAAAATTAGGCACTAAACACACATTTTAAATAAAGCAATCTCAATTTCATGTGGTGTACACTAATCATTAATAGCTTGCTTACGTTTGTAACAGAAAAAAATCATGTGCCTTGCTCTCCATTAGTCCCTTGAGAACCCAAAAATGGTTAAATGGTTCCTGATTAAAAAAAAATTAAAAATCTGGAAACTCTTTCTAAAATTAATAATGTAATAAAAATAAACAAAAAATAAAGACACATTTATTTATATTTTAATTATACAATAACAAATAATAAAATAAAATAAATATAAAATAAATAATAAATTTATATAATACTATAATAAATGAAACTATGCCAATAAAAAGTAAAACTAAAATATTTATTTTTATAAAACAATGAATGAAACCATATCAATAAGTAAAAAGATATAATATAAATTTTATATCAATTAATATAAATGTATTATAATAAACAAATGCTATTCTAACAAAATAAAAAGTACACAGATTTTTACAGATAAAAATCTCAAAAACAAACTACGCTAGTAAAAATATATAGATGAAAGTGTATAAAAATAAAAATGAAGTAAAAATTTTAAAATATAAAATCTAATAAGTATATAATTAATATAAGAAATGAAACTATAAAAATAAAAAGATGAAAGCATACAACAATACTTTCTAAAAAATAATTCAAACCATGTTTATAAGTAACAAAATAAATATAAAACACATAAAATAAATTATTTATAATATTATAGCCAACAGTGCTATTCATGAGATAATCAGGTTTTGGCTCAATCAGTCCATTTCCTATCATCAGTCGCTTTCATTCTGTCTGGCAAAGCTCACTGGTTACTGTAATAATGAATAAAATGTAGATGTAATTTGTATGTGATTTCTAATCTCTTTGCTAAAAAGCCAATTCTGTGTTCTTGGCACAGATGGGAAACTCCCACCGGATGCTGAGGTTAATTCACGACTGACCGAAAACTAAAAAAAAAATAACTCATTATCCTTAAGTAACGAGTATGGAAAATCATTTAATTAAAGTGAAAGGTTCATAGTTTCTGCTGTAATATCCGAGCCCTTAAAGAGCTGTGGGAATGGGATCTTGACGATTTATTAGATTAATTTTGTTTGGAAAGTGGCCAGGGAGAAACACTTTAATAAGAATCAGGAAAGTGTGTTTATTTCCCTAAAGTTAATAAAATGTAATAAAAATAAACAAAACAATTAATATAAAAATATAATTTTTTATAGTAAAACAATAAATGAAATCATGTTAATAAGTAATAAATTAAATATATAAAATACAAATAATTTGCTATGCTAATCAAAAATATATATATATATATATATATATATATATATATATATATATATATAATTTATAGTATAATAATAAAACAAATATATAAATTACACATAAAATAATAAATAAAATCATGAAAATAAGTAAAATAATAAATACATAAAAATCTAATATAAATATCATATATCTATATTAGAAATACCAGTTCCTTGTGAAACGCAGCTCTGGCTCAAAAGTGCATCTGGCTGAACGTTTATGAGTTATTTTGTGTTTCCTGCTGTTCTCTGGTGTCCCATCACTGACAGCCAGTAAGTGGAGCCCATTTATCCTGCGTAGCTCGTGTTGTTAACCTTGCTAAAGTGCGAGCGCATCGCTCTGTAAGTGTGTGTTTGGAGACCTGGCCGGGCTCAGCTGACCTGATCTCATCTGAATCTCTCTCATAGTCTTCTCTACCCACCTTTACAATAGTAACAATGACTGGAGTTATACTAATCTGGCAGAAATGTTGTAGATTCGTGCTAAATCTATTAGACAATTAGACATCAGAATCATAATTTAACTCTGGCATTTAGAGTAAAAACCATAGTAAACTGATCTAAAATGCTCTTCTGTGCAAATTTACCATAGTATTGTTTAACCGTTTTAACTGGAGTAAAACTATAGTAACCATAAGTGAAATTTATTTGATTTGATGACTTTTCTAATAGAATTAGAACTAAGTACAAAATTCCCACCAAAATACTACAATTACAGTTACTGGAGCACAACCATTGTAAACCGAAATAAAATTTACCATAGTTTTTGCTTATTGACTATACTGTATAGTACTAACTGGAGTAATACTACCATGCAAAAACAATATTAAATGTCAATAGAATATAATTTAACCTTGATTTACTATGGTATATTATTATGGTCTTCAAATATCACAGGTAAACCGTTGTTAGCACGCAAAAACTAACCGTGAACTTTCATAAAATACTACTTAACTGGGATTACTATGGTTTTACTCCAAATACCACAGTTAAACATTGGTTACTGTGCAAGAAACATGGTAAATTTTCATAGATGGTGATTTTACCCTTGTTTACTATGGTTTGACCCTAAATACCACAGTTAAAAAGTGGCTACCATGTAAGAACCATGGTAAATTTTCATAGATGGTGATTTTAGCCTTGTTTACTATGGTTTGACCCTAAATACCACAGTTTAACAGTTGTTAACGTGCAAGAACCATGGTAAATTTTGACAAAAGGTGATTTTACCTTTGTTTTCTATGGTTTTACCCCAAATACCACAGTTAAACAGTGTTTACTACACAAGAACCATGATACATTCTTAAAGAATTTAATTTTACCCTTGTTTACTATGGTTTTACCTCAAATACCACAGTTAAAAAGTGGCTACCATGTAAGAACCATGGTAAATTTTCATAGATGGTGATTTTAGCCTTGTTTACTATGGTTTTAACGCAAATACCACAGTTAAACAGTGGCTACCATTCAAGAACCATGGTAAATTTTCATAGATGGTGATTTTACCCTCTATTACTCTGGTTTTACACCAGATACTACAGTTAAACAGTGGTTACTGTGCAAGAAACATGAAAAATTACATGGTGATTTTACCTTTGTTTACTATGGTTTTATCCCAAATACCACAGTTTAAAAGGAAGAATCATGGTAAATTTTCATGGATTGTGATTTTACCCTTGTTTACTCTGGTTTTACCCGAAATAACACTGTTAAACAGTGGTTACCAAGTGGGAACCATGGTAAATTTTCACCAAAGTTGGTTTTACCCCAAATACCGCAGTTAAACAGTGTTTACCATGCAAGAACCATGGTAATTTTTTAAAGGCAGCAATTTACCTTTTCTTACTATGGTTTTACTCCAAATGCCAAAGTTAAACAGTGGTTGGTTGGCAGGCATATAATAACCATGGTAAAATTCTTAAAATACTACAGCTACCATGCCAAAATGTTCAAAAGACATTGATGCCGATATTATCGTGCTGATCAACAGGTGTGTTGCTACAAAAATAGCAAATAAAAATGAATTCCAGCATCTAAAAACGTATCTGAAGTCCTGACATGCCTTGAAAACCTTTACAGACAGTGGAAGAGAGTTTGAGAGGAGGCTTTCACTCATTTCCAGACTGCAGACGACAGCAGCTGAGGTTCTCAGCATGTCTCAACATGCCTGGAAAGTGTCTTTGAGTCTGAACTCACATACAGTCTTTCCTCTGACGAACATGTGCGAGTAACACCCATCTCAACACATCAACACCAGGAGGGCTTCTTCAGGAGATGGGTTTCTATGGCAACTGTTTGAGCATCTCTTGCAAGATGGTCGAGAGACACAAACTCAACGTGTGAGAGAGAGAGGGTCAGATAAGAGCATGTTTGAAAATAGCATAATATGTGTCTTTTATAAGAGCCATGGAGAAACCGAAGCAGCTGAGCTCCTGTAACAAACGCAATAAATGTCCAATCTCAAGATGCTTTCAGTGGGAACAGTGTTTAATTAGTGTGAACATGATCCTCACCTTAAAAGAGCCAAACCACTTCATGAATACTTGAGATCAAAAAGCAGAACTTGTCAGTAAATCTGTGTGCTGCTGAATGTAAAATTTTAGATTTGGTGATATTTAATATCACAACTTGCATTTGCTCTGAACGCCTCTGAAAATAAAAGTAAAGCTTTTATTACAAAGTAAATTCATAATGTTTTACACAAGATAAAACAGTTAACAATTAAAATTTTTATTAAAATGCAGAATCTCATGAAAAACACCACAAAAAATCAGTTGAATCAATCGTAGTAATCAATTCGCTGAAACAGTTACAACTTACATATCTGAATTAACACAATCATGCTAGTCAAAAGAAAATATCACAAAATGAGTATAATGACATTTTTTTTTAAAGAAACTTGATCTGCTATTAAAAAGTGCATTAAAATTATGACATTCACTAAGTTGCTTGAATTTATATTCCCAGATATAATGAAACAAACACACATTTATCATTAATATGATATACCATCCAGTCCTAATAACCACAAGAACGAAATATTTAAATTAGTGCTGACAAACGATTAATCGCAGTTAATCGCATTCAAAATAAGTTTTCTTTACATAATATATGTGTGTGTACTATGTATATTTACTATGTATATATAAATACCCACACATGCATGTATATATTTAAGAAATATATTATGTTTACATATTAAATATATTTACATATAAATTATATGAATTTAAACACATGTAAATACATTATATATTCTGAAAATATTTACCCGTTTGTGTGTGTATTTATACGTAATACATATACACAGTACACACACATATATTATGTAAAAGAAAAAAACTTTATTTTTGGATTAACATCTATTAATTGTTTGACGGCACTAATTTAAATTTGACATTTAATATCTAATCTCTAATGTAATAGTTAACATCTCAGTTTCAACCGAATTAACTGATTTTTCTCCTGAGAGTTTCAAATCTCAGTAATTATCTCAAATTGTGCGCAATTTCGCCAAGTTTGCAAGTCAAAGATCTCAGTACGAACTCAAACACTCCTCATCAAATTTTCTTGAGATGAAACAATCTGAGCTGATTGTCAAGAACTGTCGCATTTGTTTATTTCTACAAAATAAGCACAAAAGAAAACAAAAGCAGCCGAATCCACTGAAGACTGCAGGCCAGAAAGTCATCGTGTGCAGTTTGTGTGTTTGTGTTATTATCAGAAATAAATGAATATGCTCTTACAGGCAGGAATCGGCCTGTCCCAACATGCTGTTTGTTTAATGGCTTCCTTTGCTGTGCTAATCAAACGTACGCCTGCCGGATTTGCAGAAACCACTGCATCTTATTTCCAGAGCTTAAGCGGAGAGACTCACACAATCTGCTGGTGTAGCGACAAGGACAGTCGAGGGCTTCGGCTGAGTGGAAATTCAGCATGTTCAGCAAATATGAGCTGGTGTTCGTGCTCTGGATGCGCGAGGGGCGAACGCTGCCCTTTTGAACTGCTTTCAGATCAGTTTACCCTAGCTAAACGGTTCCAAAAAGCACAATAAAGATGCACTTCTCAATAGATAGGAGAACAACTGCTTGTCTTGCTAAAGAAAAGATGACCTACTTTATGAAAAGCAAACTGGTCAAAACTTTCTACTTTTAAGATAGGGACTCAAACTTAACTGAGTTTTGCTCGACATACTGTAGGTGTCAAATAAAAACCAAGCTAAACTTCACAATAGTTACATATGTTGAAATGAGTTAATAAACAAAAGCTACAACAATGAACAGCACTTTTACAGCATTTATAACAGGATAAAAAAATGGTTGAAATTAGTTCATTCTTTATGAACTAACATTGAAAATTATGAAAATTGTAAATTATTGGTCATTTTCAGTTACCAAAATCAAATACATTCGTATTGGATTAAATTGTGTTTTGTGTTCAAAGTGGACAAATTACGCAAAATTATGCAATTTATGTAACTTCACATTGTAAAATAGAGTGCAATATTCTGCTTTAGTTTGGATCTGTATAAAATTTGTGGATTCTGGACGTGTGAGTATATCAAATAAGATGTTCAGATGTCTAAAAGGAGAAATTTAAAGGGAGATGGAACAATTGGGGGCTCGTCCGGGATAATGTTATATATACACAGACTATATATAGAAACACTCTCTTCAATAATCATTTTGTTCCATCTAAACATCTTGTTTGCTATAAAAATGATACACAAAAAGACAATCTGACCACCGATACAGTTTTAAATTAGTCACTATGCTAGAAGTGATGGATAGACAGTCAATTATACAACGTCGTAGTTCTCACATCTAACGCTAACTGTTTGCATTGTGTACTGTGCGCTAGTGTGCTAGGTCAGCTGTAGTTTAAGTTTATCTACCAATGTACTGACTTCAGGTCAGCATTAAAGGCTTATGCATCTCAGGTGGCTCATCAACCATGAAAAGTGCTGAAAACGTGGGCAGAAATGGCGCTCAGGTCTCATAGCGATCCATCACCACGACCCCATCCGTGGATCTTCATAAGCACTGACATTCCCAGTACAAGAGAGGAGAGCAGCTCCTCCCACCTGCGATACGATGATGGATGGAAACACCGCCATATCAGAGAGAATGAGAGCGGATGTGTTTCTATTTACACATTTCTAGTCACGGTTTCCAAATACGCGAGTAGGCTAATTCTCTATTCACAACCCTTCAGTCAAAGCATGAAACGCGCGTAATTGAGGAGGACTCGTGTTTTCCCACATTTTAAGGGCAACGGTGTCTTGCAACATGTAAACGCAACAGATGTTCTCACACTTCTGTAAGCGCTGGCAGAATGTTTCATAGGGGACACAGCTGAGAGCGCTAATTAGCCAAACTGTCCAGGCCGGATACAGTAATAACGAGAAATGTGTGAATGTGGACAGATGTAAACTGGAAAACATCAGCTAGCTGTTTGGAAAAAGCTGAGGAAGAAGCTACGGTTAGCTATGAGCTTCTATAGACAGACAGACACGTGATAGATAGATAGATAGATAGATAGATAGATAGATAGATAGATAGATAGATAATAAACTTTATTTTATAAAGCGCCTTTAAAAGCAGCTTCTCAAAGCACTGAACAATGTAATCAAATACAATAAAAAGCAAAACAAAATCAATAAGCAATTGCAAGTTTAAAAAAAGTTTAAGTTGAACTTTAAAACAATCATAATTCTGAACTTCCCTAAGTTCAAGAGGCAGAGAATTCCAAAGGACAGGGTATAGAACGAGAAAGCCTTGTCGCCCATAGATCTTAGATGTGTTTGTGGAACAACCAACAAGTTTGACTGAGTGGAGCACAATCTACAACTAGGAGTGTATGACAGACAGACAGATAGACAGATAGACAGACAGACAGACAGACAGTCAGACAGACAGACAGACAGACAGACAGACAGATAGATGATAGATAGATAGATAGATAGATAGATAGATAGATAGATAGATAGATAGATAGATAGATAGATAGATAGATAGATAGATAGATAGATAGATAGATAGATAGATGAAAGTGAAGTGACATACGGCCAAGTATGGTGACCCATACTCAGAATTCGTGCTCTGCATTTAACCCATCCAAAGTGCACACACACAGCAGTGAACACACACACGGAGCACCCGGAGCATTTATGGTATTGAGGTGAGATAGATAGAGGTGGTATTGAGGTGCAGAGAACGCTGTTCATTCACTCCCCCCACCTACAATTCCTGCCGGCCCGAGACTCGAACTCGCAAACTTTGGATTAGATAGATAGATAGATAGATAGATAGATAGATAGATAGACATACTTTGACAGAATGACAGAGATCTTGATAGAGACAGACAGACAGACAGACAGACAGAGCTATACACAGACAGAAAGATGGGTGTCTAGATAGATAGATACTCAGACACACATACAGACATCCAGACAGACAGATAATAATAATAAACTTTATTTTATAAAGTGCCTTTAAAAGCAGCTGAACAATGTAATCAAATACAATAAAAAGCAAAACAAAATCAATAAGCAAATGCAAGTTTAAAAAAATATGTCTTAAGTTGAACTTTAAAACCATCATAATTCTGAACTTCCATAACAGAGAAAGCCGTGTCAACCATCAAGCCTTGAAAGATCTTAGACGTGTTTGAGGAACAATCAACAAGTTTGACTGAGAGGAGCGCAATCTATGACTAGGAGTGTATGACAGACGATCTAGATGGATAGATGGGCAGCCATTTATGCCGTGAACACACACCCGGAGCAGTGGGCAGCCATTTATGCTGCGGCGCCCGGGGAGCAGTTGGGGGTTCGGTGCCTTGCTAAAAGTGGAGGAGCTGAGGTGGAGAGAGCACTGTACATTCACTCACATCGACAATTCCTCCCAACCTTTGGATTACGAGTCCGACTCTCTAAAATTGTGAAGTTTAGCTTGATTTTTTCATAAACCATTAGGCCACAACTTCCCCGATAGATAGATAGATAGATAGATAGATAGATAGATAGATAGATAGACATACTTTGACAGAATGACAGAGATCTTGATAGAGACAGACAGACAGACAGAGCTATACACAGACAGAAAGACGGGCGTCTAGATAGATTGAGAGATAGATAGAAAGACATCTAGGTAAACATACTTTGACAGAAAGATAGACGTCTAAATAGATAGATGGAGAGACGGATTATGTCTAGACAGAGGCAAACATATGATCAGACAGACAGACAGATAAATGTAGGTCGTCAGACAGACAGACGGATAAAAGATGTCTAGTAGAAAGACAGACAGACAGACATCTAGAAAAACAGAGAGACATCTAGAAAGATAAAGAGACGTCGAGAAAGATGACTAGATAAAACATAATGACAAAGGAGACTGACAGACAGACAGACAGACAGATAGAGGTGGTAAGACAGAGACAGATGTTTAGAAAGATAGACAGATGTCTAGAATGATGACTAGATAAACAATCTGACAGATGTCAGATAGAAAGTTTTAGGTGGTCATAGGTGGACACAGATACTGTACGTGAATGTCTAGACAGATAGACAAATGTATAATCAGACAGACATATATATTTAAACACACTAATGCAACTATTTTCCTCACTTTTCTTTTTTATAATTATTTTCCTCCCTCACACACACACACACACACACTTCACTCAGATGGAGGAGCCCCTACACACACACCTGCAACAGCCAGTGCTGCTCCCCAGCGGCCACACACACACACACACATAGGTTTACAGCCGCCGTCGCCATGACCGATGATGATGTGAACAATATTTCAGGTCTGTGAGTAGCCAGGCCGAGCACAGATGACGGCGGATGCTAATGCAGACGGAGACAGCGGTGAATGAAGCTGGATCAGGACTGACCCCTACAGGTCAAGAGGGAATTACACCCATTCAACATACTCCAGCACTGACTTCATGGGTTAGCTGACAGGGAAACAAGCCATGCTTGGACTAGCTAGTAAGCCATGGGGCTAGAAATTTAACATCACTTTAGCAGAATATCAAATAATAGTGGCTTTCAGTGTGATCAGTGCAATTTTATAATACAAAAGACAAGGTAGCATATTGGGCTAAGTGGCTAATACAAGGTCTGATTTGAAGGACTGATGCTAGTTTTTGCAGCAATGGATTTTAAGAGTAGTTCTCCAAACAAAGAGAGATATTTTTACTCACCTTCATGTCTTTTTACTCACCTTCATGTCTTTTTACTCACTTCATGTATGACTTACCTTTTCCGTAAAATACAACATTTCTAAACATTATTTTACTTGAGAGACAAAATTACTTAAAGGGACAGTTCACCAAAAATAAAAACTTTGTCATCATTTACTCGGCTTCAAGTTGTTCCACGCCTGTATGAGTTTTTTTTTCTCTGCTGAAAGTTTGGAGAATTTCGTTAACAAAACAGTTGCTGGTAGCCACTGACTTCGGTAGTATTATTATTATTTTTTTCATACAATTGAAGTCAATGGCTACTGTAAATGTAACCAAATTTTTTTTTTTTTTTTAATTAAGAAAATCCAATTCTTCTAAAAAAATAAATTAAATTAAAAATACACCAACAATTTTCATAAGTATTCAATAACAATGTTACACATTATTTAAGTCTTCTAAACTTACAGCCTTATCCAAGTTTAAAGGTGCTGTATGTACGATTTTGACTCTACTAAAGAATAAAAATGCCATAATATGTTTGCAGATATTTAAGAAACATGCTAAGTTAACATACTTGTTTATCTGAAAAACAATGCTACAGTCAGTTATTCTCCTTTGAAAATGTTCATTCCGGCCCGGAATGTCTGTGTTTGTTATGGTTTGTGAAACCCGCCCACTGCCAGTTTACCCAATTGTATTTCGGCACCCCGGGTTGCCAGTTGGCGGAAAACACAACGTATTTCATTTCATTCATCGGCATGTGCTCTCGTTCCTGTTGGTGTCGTTAATCTGGCAACCTGCCTGTGAGTCAAGTCTGAGGAGGAGGCTGGTGAAAAAAAACAGTCTCCAATATTTTGAATTTGGACTGCAATACCTGGTTCAACCACTGGGTGTCAATCCTACATACAGCACCTTTAAGTTGTTATTTACTGAAAATTCTCCTCCCAGCTCAACAAATTCAGTTTTGACACTTGAATTTAAATTTTACATTTAAATTTTTGTCTGATCTTTACACAAATCTAGTGTATTGCTTCAAAAAAAAAAAAATTGGAATATAACTGGAGTCAAATAAACTACTTTTATGACACTTCATTCTTTTTGGAATTATAATATATAAATCATTGCATTTTCATGATTTTAAGTGCTTAATATTGATTTAAATGACATGAGGACAAAATACAGTAGACCAAACAGCACGTCAACAACTAATTGATTAAGAAATGAATTAGCACTCCACAGATATGCAAATCAAGCGTCTGGAGATGTCTAATTCTGCATACGCGCACTAACGTGCCATGCAGCTTTAGCAGGACACGCGGACACTTAAGGGTGACGAGAATCTCTGGATCAATATTCAAAGCTGCAAACACACAGATGTAAAGTAAGATTACTCTGACACAGCCTGTGCTTATTTAACACGGTATAATTGAATCATTATCTGCAAAATGTGACGTTCTGGAGAGGCTAATTTGAGATATGAACGCTTAGGAAGAAAATAACTAAAACTACCACTAAAACTTGGCTAATATTTGAAGCACTTTTAATGTTGCCTTGTCAACAAACTGAAATAAACTTTAAGTTGAAGTACTACAATTACGAAAACAGAAATAAAATAAAAAAGTATAACAGAAATATTTAAAAGAAAATAATAAAAATGACAAAAGCACATAAAATTACTAAAACTTTAACTGAAATTAAAATAAAAAATTACAAATTTTACAAAAAAAAATTACATCAATAAAACTGACAAAAGGTACTAAAAGGCACTAAAAAGTTAACGAAAATAAAAAATGAATTAGCTAATTCAAAATATTAATACAATTAAATGATATACTACAGTAACAGTGATTAGCATTGCACTAGCTACAGATGTATACTGTGTTATTAACTCAAAAATAATTGAAAAAGTTCTAATAAAAGAAAACAAATATTACATGAAAAACTTCAACTTAGAATACTAGAAATGTTGCCTTGGACACTAATTGAAAGTATTAAAATTACTAAAACTGAAATAAAATACTTAAATCTAAATAGAAATATTTAAAGTCCACATGAAATCAAAATTGACTATTTACTTTACTAGCGTACATTGCTAGTCTTAATGTGAACAATTAATCCGTGCAGGTTAATCCGCTGAAAAAAAAAATTGCTCGTCTTTTTTGTTTTGTTTGATTTATTTGACAAAATTTAAAACATAATATAAAAAAAAGTCCAAAAAGACTAGTTCATACATATTTAAAAACTGTCGAGGATAAAATACACAAAAACGCCTTTGGCTTATTTCCACTGTGATCCTCTGTATTTTAAAAAATGGATGAACAAATCATAAATGGAGTGCAATCCACATCAAGTTCAGAAACTCACCGCACAAACTTCAAAACATCAATGATAAAACAACCATTTTCAACTTGTATCTCTTGGTTACACCCAGGTAATTTATTCCAAGCAACAGAGTTAGTATATAAAAAATACTTTTTTTCCCATTTCACTCTTAAACCTACAAGGATATCATTACTACTCGCCATTGTAGAATGACAGTGAACCTCTCTTACAAATATATAATATTCTAACAGATACTTTGGAACCATTTTCTTTAATATCTTAAACACCATCACTAGTTTTAAAAAAGTTACCCTTTTTGCGACTTTTAAAAAACAAATGTTCCTAAAACGCATCAGTGGATGTACTTTCAAAATAACCCTACACAACTTATATTGAGCAGTCTGGAATTTATTTAGCATTTAATTTATATTGCTATGAGTGAGAGACAGAGAGGAGGAGCGCCAAAATTAAACCACGCCCTCTACTCAATATTCCGTTTCAGCTGGAAATACATCACTACACTGAAAAAGTCGGCAGCAACTTCCAGTTCACGTGGACTTTAAAAGAAAAACTAATTAAAACCATAAAAAGCACAACAAACTTACTAAAACAAAATTTTATTGTAAATTTTTTTGTTAATTCAAAGAAATACAATAACACAAAAAATGTTGCACGAAAAACATTCTTTATCTTAGTTAGTTACCAAGTCAACATTTTGAGTAGGCCTATTTTAATAATCACAAACTACACCTAAAATAAACAAAATGGAAATATTTAAGAAATATTAAAAAAATTATAAAACCACAACAAACAGTGTTGGGGGTAACGCATTACAAGTAACGTGAGTTACGTAATCAGATTACTTTTTTCATGTAACTAGTAAAGTAATGCATTACTTTTTAATTTACAAGAAAATATCTGAGTTACTTTTTCAAAAAAGTAACGCCAGTTACTTTGTTTTCCCGTTTATTGACTGACAAGTCTCCTGTCCCCATATTGGGAGAAATCAGAAATACAGAGGCGTTGTGTGTGAACATGCTGTTACTGTAGTTCTAGACTAAATGTGAATATGCATTAATACATCCCACTCGCAAAAAAACTGATTTAGTATTCATCAAAATGAATTAAAAATGAAATGCAAACTCAGAATATGACATAAACCTGCAATAATTAAATATGTTAAATAACACAAATGTGTCTAATCCCATTTTATTAACCAATGTCTTTGCTGCTGACCTTTGATGATCCAACCATACTAATAAGCAAAAATGACACTAGATAAACTAACAATTGTGGTTCATTGTTTTGTTTTTTTTATTGCTGAAGAGTGTTGAACCTTCTTCTCCTGCGTTCTACTGTACAGACGTGAATTTCCTTTTCCTTCAGCCTGAGGTTTATTCATTACACTTTTTGGTGTGAAAGGGCTTTCACATTTGCTATAAATACAACTTCTTATGTTAAAAACAATCAAGCCCTGCTCATATTTAAAAAGTAACGCAAGAGTAATGTAACGCATTACTTTCCATAAAAAGTAACAAGTTACCGTAATTAGTTACTTTTTTAGGGAGTAAATCAATATTGTAATGCATTACTTTTAAAAGTAACTTTCCCCAACACTGACAACAAAATTCCTAAAATAAAAAATCAAAATATAAAATCAAAAGCTCATTCAAAACATTAATAAATACTAAATTAATAAATAATGGTGATTAACTTTACAGGTCTAACACTGGCAACCACCAATGCAAAACATTCGAAACTTCAACTGAAAGATTAAATTCACGTTTTATAAGTGCTCAAAAAAACGTGTCCTTTGTTAAAGTTGCATAAAGTCCAGTTTTTCCAAATACATTTCTAAAGCCAGGCACTAAAAGCGGAGCTGAGAGTGCATTAATGTCGAGCAGACGGTGTCAGGGTGAACCGCGCCGCACCAATCAAAGATCAGGAACCGGCTTTCAGTCTCATTCTATACATTCTGTCAGGCAGGCGGACCAGGCTGGACCGGCCAGCGGGCGTTTGACATTTCTCTGACATTTCTTTTTCATGCATTTCTGCTTTATTGAGGGGAAAGAAAACACTCCATTTTTCCTTTTTACAAACACGAATTTGAGAAATCCCTAATGGAAGGTTCTGAAAGGCGAGCTTTGTCGAAGTGCGGCTCAGAAACGGCGTTGGAGAGCGTGAAACTGCAATCTCACACGTGTTGCTGTCACAATGGACAAGATTATTCCAGTCAAATAACACGCCGACTTTAGATTAAAAACGCGCCCAACACACCGAAACTTTGACAGTCGTGATGCCACCGAATGCTGAGAAAGAAACTATAATGTGTTTATGTTAGTTACAATCCCTCCTGCGCTTGAGCATTAATCACATTTACTCAATAACATCATTTACAGCACCTGAGGTCAAACTTTAGAAGTGCTTGAAGGGATAATTCACCCAAAAATGAAAATTAGCCCATGATTTACTCACCCTCAAGCCATCCTAGGTGTATATGACTTTCTTCTTTCAGACGAATACAATCGGAGTTATATTAACAATGTCCTGGCTCTTCCAAGTTTTATAATGGCAGTGAATGGCTGTTAAGATTTTCAAGCCCAAAAAAGTGCATACATTCATCATAAAAATTGCCTCACACGGCTCCGCGGGGGGTTATAAAGGCCTTCTAAAGTGAAGCGATATGTTTGTGCAAGAAAAATATCCATATTTAAAACTTTATAAACCGTAATGTCTAGCTTCCGCTAATTATCATATGCACGTTCACGAGAGAGTGCGTAGCGTAAGCTCCGGTGAAAAGTGACAAATGCAGAAGTGCGGCGGAGAGAGCAAAACAAAACACCAGTCACGAATTAGAAGTACGAAATGAGGATTTGTAAAGAAAAATGTCAGAGAATTTCGATATAAGACTTGTTGCTGTAAAAAAAACTTGGTTCTCGCGAGACTAGCATAACCAATGGTATTAGTTTAAGTCAAGATTATTGGTTTAGTCGTCATCATGGTTTGTTTATAAAAAAAAATTTAATTAAAAAAACACACCATACTACACAGCCTTTTCAACAACAGCAGTATGATGAGACATCACCATTCAATAATTTGATCATTTAAATGATTTACAATAATAAATTAATCATAATTTTAAATGTTTTTTTATTTATTGTTATTATTACTATTATTATTATAAAATATAGGAAAAAAATGAGTTTTAAATACAATAGTAATAGTAAAATGTTATGGTAACACTTTACAATAAGGTTCATTAATTAACATTAATTAACAACATTAGTAAACATGAACTAAGAATGAACAATACTTCTACAGCATTTATTAATCTTAGTTCATGTCAATTTCAGCATTTACTGATGCATTATTAAAATCACAAGTTGTCTTTGTTAACATTAGTTAATGCACTGTGCACTAACATGAATAAACAATGAACAACTGCATTTTCATTAACTGACATTAACAAATCTGAATAAATAGTGTAATAAATGCATTGTGCGTTGTTTGTTAATGTTATTTAATACATTAACTAATGTTAACAAATGACACCTTATTGTAAAGTGTCACCAATGTTATGAATGCTTCATAATTAAGAAATATATAAATAATAGGTTACACTTTATTGTTACAGTGTAATTTTACATTTAAGTACTGAGTTAATTACATGTATTTACTATATGGTTAGGGTTAGGATTAGGGTTTGGCTTAGAGTTACTTGCATGTAATTATGCATAATTTATTATTATTACAGTAGTAAGTACATGTAACGTGTAACAAGGATACCTTAAAATAAAGTGTTAGCAAATAATATAATTAGTATTTTATTAAAACAGTAACTTACCTGTTTCAATTTTTTTTAAATATATATTCACTGTAAAAAGTGATAAATTGACTTAACTTAAAAAAATTGAGGAAACCCATTGCCTTAAAATTTTTATGTAAATTATAATTAAAAAAATAAAAATAAGTTAAGGGAATTGTCAAGTTCACTTAACTTTTTTTTTTTTTAATTATTATTTACTTAATAATTTTAAGGCAACGAGTTTCCTCAATTTTTAAGTTGTCAACTTATCACTTTTACAGTGTTATTTCTATAAGTAATTGTTATCATTCTTAAATATATAATAAAATATTAGTAATTAAAGGCAAATAAATATTAAACAGCAAATACATAATTTGAACATTTACATTTAAAAATAATGTCTTAAAATATTAGTATTATTAAACAAAAACAATTAATTAATACATAATTTAGATGTTTAATTTTTTATTATTATTAAACATGTTTTGTATTTCTTAAAATGTATAAATAATAAAACATTACCTTTTTAATTCTACAAATCTGACTTTTCCCAGTCTGCCAATCCACGCTCATCTAAATGAATTCAGCACACTGTGGAGTCGTGACCTTGCGTAACAATTACAGAGGGTGTGAATAAACATGCCAGCGATCAGAAACCGTCTCCAGTGTGATCTGACAGCACGTCTTCACAACGGCAGCGCTGCCTCACACGACGGCCGTTTAGGAACCAAACCCCGTCCCAGCCTTATCGTCCCGTCACAGTCGCACTAAACACTTCACATGTGGAGAACATCATACAAGAGCCGATTATTACCCTCCTGTTACTCTAATAACAGCTCCTGCTCGTCCTTTACAGAGGTTACGCGCCGGACGTGTTATGATAATCCAGGCATTGACATATAGAGCATAAAGCAGGCCGCTCCGTTATGAATGCTGCTATTATGAATAAATAATGCAGAGCTCAAACAGCACGATTCATCTTGGGCCCGCAAATCTAGTTTGTACAGACTCACCTGCCGGAAAATCATGTAGATCGCATTAATATTCCCATTCGCATGTATTTATCTTTGCACAAGAAGGTTTTCCTCCCAAATCAACTTACAAAGCAAACATATAATGTCTGTCATGAACATGTCTAGGTCATATTTCATGAAAATTACGAAGAAATGCTCAAACACACGAATCATACACTGAAAAAAAAAAGAATAAATTGTGCAGAAAATTTCACAAATACATTTAAATATTTAAATGCAAATATAGTAATAATAATAATAATACTTAAGAAAAATACTTGATATTTCTATGATGATTTTCTATGATGATATGAACTTTTATGACCTTAATAAAAAAATTAATTTTATTCTTAATTAAGAATAAAGGCAATACAACAAATACTGCCATGATGTAATAATACCTTTATTTAAACTTTTTTGCATTACAAAAATTACAAAAATTACAAATTGGGTGACAATATGCCTGATTGACATGAAAATAATGTCAAAATGCAACGAATAAATAAATCAATAATTTCACAAACAATTACAAAGAAACATTTACATTAAATTAAATATGAAAAAGCTAATTAGTATCATCTTGTAAACTGTACTCAATTTTTGTTCTATTTATAGCTTAAAAAAAAAAAAAAGGGTTTTAACAGTGTACTTCACACCCAAAATAAAATAAAACAATTTTAAAAAATAGGATGCAGAATTTGCATTGGGACATTTTCCTGAGCATTAAGCACATTCATCCTCTTACTTTTTAAAATATAATAATAATAATAACAATAATACCTTGAGAGTCTTATTACTTTTATTTAAACAGAGAAATTAGAAATTGTGTGACAATACGTTTAATTGTTAAAAAAAAAAAAAAAAGTAAAAATGTCAAAAATTAAGGGTCATAAAAATTGTTGTTGTTTTTTTAAGCAAAATATAAATTATTTTTATTTTATTTTATTTTATTAAGAATGTGTATGTAATTCATGAATGTGTATTCACAGAATGTGTATGAATGTAATTCAGTACAAAACAGTATTTCTTAAGGATCTTTCGGCAACATTTCAGCACGACTGGATGAACTATAACGCCCAAAAACTCCTAAAACCAGCCTAATGTAGTTTACAGATCTTGGCTGGCCACCATTCTGGTTCCGGCTAGTCTGGTTTGAGGGTTTAAGAAGCCAAACTAATCATAGATTTTACTTCCTGCAAGACAGGAAGTAGGCGAGCGCTAGTGTGTCCATCCATAAGAGGAAAGTTTGAATAGTTTCTCTGTCTGACGCTGCAGAACAGCCCTGCGAGGACGCCGGCAGGTGACGAGGAGAAATCGATCGCCGCCGCTCACAAACACGCTATTAATTTCCGGCCTGCCGTGTTTCTGTCAGGTCTCGAGCGAGACGCGGGAGTTTGTTTCTGACGAGACACTTTTGGCCTCCTGATCGCTCTCCGTGCGTTCTGCTGACTGCTCGCTTCAGGAGACGGAGAAATACTCACTTTGTCTTTCCTTTGCTGCTCTATTATCATTTTTAGCTCGTTCTGGAAAACATCTGGTAGTTCTGGTAGTTGTTTAACAGGTTTTTAAGCATTTACTAAAGAAATTAAACAACAGTTTAACTGCATGAGGTTCAAATTCAGAGTACACTTTTTTTTAAGTTGGATTTATTAATTTTTAAAAAGTACAAAATTAGGTATAGCTTTAAATTTAATACTTCTCACACATAAAAAAATAAATAAATTGACAGTAATTTTCTGGTCGTTAAATAGTTAACTATATTATTTAACAAACACTTTATTAGTCTTACTATAAAGGTTAAAGCTAATCAAGGATTTGTTGAACTAGGTTTGATTAACTCAAGCTATATGTTCAACGAGTTAATTTAGAACACAGATTAATTAATCAGGGATTAAAATCCTAACCTGTGATTAAACCGGTTCATTTTGTCCATCATGATGGAATCAGCATTGGATTGATAGATTTTAAATCAAATCAAAGTTTAAAGTAACTAAATTAAAGCTAATGGCCTAGTTTCACAGACAGGGCTTAGACTAAACCAGGATTAGGCCATAGTTCAATTAGGACATTTAAGTAATTTTTATAAACGTGCTTAGAAAAAACATTACTGCTAGACAAAATAAAGGCACTGATATATTTTAAGATCAGTCAGTGCAAGTTTCTTTCAGTTGAAACAGCTCAGATTTAGGACTAGGCTTAAACCTTGTCTGTGAAACCGGGGGATAGTATCTTAAATTTAAATTAACAAAAATTTAAATGAAGGTCTAAATGTAAGTCTGCTTGCTTAAGTAAAGATTAAAGTTTGATGCAACAGAATTGTTACTTTTAAATTTCAATTCAACTTTCACTAAAACGTTTTTAAGATCAAAAGTTGTATTTGTTAAAATCAAGGATATTATACTTTACAATTAAAACTGTACAAAAAACATTTATAAATAAATGATACGATTATCTCGAGAGACATGGGTCAACATTTACACCTCAAACAGACGGATCTTAAGTAGACAAAAGCTAGCATACTAAAAAGCATATTGCCTAAATACTTCAATAAACTTTTCAAATGCTACTCTGTCAAATATGTGACCCTGGACCACAAAACCAGTCATAAGTGTCAATTTTTCGAAATTGAGATTTATACATCATCTGAAAGCTGAATAAATAAGCTTTCCATTGATGTATGGTTTGTTAGGATCAGATAATATTTGGCCGAGATACAACTATTTGAAAATTTGGAATCTGAGGGTGCAAAAAAATCAAAATATTGAGAAAATCGCCTTTAAAGTTGTCCAAATGAAGTTCTTAGCTATGCATATTACTAATCAAAAATTAAGTTTTGATATATTTACGGTAAGAAATTTACAAAATATCTTCATGGAACATGATCTTTATATAATATCCTAATGATTTTTGGCATAAAAGAAAAATTTATTATTTTGACCCATACAATGTATTTTTGGCTATTGCTACAAATATACCCCAGAGACTTAAGACTGGTTTTGTGGTCCAGGGTCACATACAGTAGGTCTAAATTGATTAGTCCACAGATTCTTGATATCATCCTAGAACGAACAGGATCAAAAGTTTTCAAAGAAAACAGAAGAAAGTTTTTGAGAGCAGACAAAACAGTCAATGGGTCAATATGAATGTTTTCAGAAGTCATGATTCATCAAAAACATACACACTAAAACTTGTTCTAATTTCATGAAAAATGACTCCAGGCCTAAAATTAACATCTTGAGAAGCCAAAAGCTAAGTGTTTGTAAGAAACAAATCCATCATTAAAAATTCAACGTTTTATCTTCAAACCGTTGCTTCCGGGTTAAAATAGTCCGTAATCCATAACAAATAACGCTCCTGTTTTGGCTTGATCTGTGCAGATTTCTCTCCTGATTCAGATCAGATGACTTTTTTACTGAAGGAAGTGGTTTTATGGATTATAGACTCGTATTTTAGTTAAAAACATCTAATGATGGATTTGTTTCTTTTGTCTTCTCCAGATGTTAACTGATGGACTGGAGTGGTGTGGATTATTGTGATGTTTTTATCAGCTGTTTGGACTCTCATTCTGACGGCACCCATTCACTGCGGAGGATCCATTGCTCAGCAAGTGATGCAATGCTACATTTCTACAGATCTGATGAACAAACAAACTCATCATAATTGTGGATGGCCTGAGGGTGAATGTATAGTTTAAATTGAACGTCGTTTTGGATAAAAACATATATATTACATGCCACTCAAAGCAACTTACATTTTATGGCATGCAACTACAGATGTACAAAATAACGTCAAAACGGATGCGTACAGCTCATCAACGCTCTAAAAACACAAGTATGCTCAGAAGAAAGCAGAAGTGAAGGGCGACGGTATAAATAAACGAGGGGATGAGCAATCTTTCTGGGTAGTTATCAATCACTGCTGTGTGCTCACTGAGGCCAGGCCGCACGATGACTCATTGCTGTAGCAGGAGCAGCGGTGTCCGTATCCCAGCAGTCACGGGTCAAACCACACACTCTCGCTCGCACAAACACCCGGCCAGGTCGCACGGCGCAGTTATTCACGCACACGCTCGGCTGAGCTCTCTGGCTAACAGGAAATGAGGCAGTCAATAGAACGAGGCCCAGGCTGTCGATAGGGGCTCGGCACTTTCGGATTTGTGCCCCGCTAAAGAGTCCAGAGCTAATGCCGTGTGCCAACGCTAACGGAAGGGTGACGTGACCTCTACCTGCTACACAGAAACTCGCGACTGCAATGGAAACCTATCATATATGTGTGGCTTTAAGTGCACTTGCTCACACTGGATCTCAAGCATGCAAAATTATTCAGGACAGCATGATATTAGAGGGGGGGGGGAGTGCTACACTAACTCTAGAAGAAGAGATTTAAGTGTTTTAGTTAATTAATAAAATCTAAATATTTTCCTCTAGTGAGAGTTGCACCTTCTCTTCAAGTTAGAAAAAAGTAACTAATTAGGATTTACTTGAAAAAAGCTTGGAAACAATTTTAACTCCATGTAAAAGCCTAAACATAATTATTAGCAGCTTTAAATAGAAATTAAGTTAAGTTTACTTGGGATTTCCCAGTAAATTTCACTTAATGCTTACCATGGAAATTAACTCTGATTCACTGAAAAACAAAAAAAAAAAACAATAAGTATACTCAAGTACATTTCATTCAGTCACAGTTTATAAAATGTACTATTTAAGCATGTGGTTCACTTACAAACATGTAAGTAAGCAAGTAGGCAGCTTGTTGTCCTTTTAAGACAACATGTCAACTCAATGTAATTAGGGTAAACGTACCTATTAAGCTCACCAAAATCTTCACTGAGACATTTTTAGTGCACAAGATATTGGTTTCAGTACACAAAGTTATGTTAAAATAAAATATTAATCTCTCTCACAAAAATATTTAATTTATTTTAAATGACAAAAGCATTTCAATTAAGATATACATCATCTGCAGCCGTTCTAGATGCACGTTAAAACTGAATTAGCAGCGCTCTTACTGCATAACTTCAGTGGCGCCGGTGCAACTTAAAGAGCTTAAAATACGGGTATACAAGTTAACAGGTTAAAGTGTCAGTTTAGATGTTAATATGGCAACACTTTACAATAAGGTTCATTAGTTAACATGAAATAAGGATGAACAATACTTCTGCAGCATTTATTAATCTTAGTTCATGTTAATTTCAGCATTTACTAATGCATTATTAAAATCACAAGTTATGTTTGTAAACATTAATGCACTGTGAACTAACATGAACAATGAACGACTGTATTTTTATTAACTAACATTAACAAAGATTGTGTAATAAATGTATTGTTCATTGTTCATTCATGTTAGTTAATACATTAACTAATGTTAACAAATGACATCTTATTGAAAAGTGTTACCATTAATATTTATTTATCATACTGTTGAACTTGACAGTATTTTCTCTCTTGTTATTTCATAGGAGCTCCAAAGAAGACAGAGAAAGCCAGAGTCTTGTACCCTGTGTTCATCAGTATCTTTATGTTCGTTGGGTGAAAAAGAAAAACTCAATAAACAAAGTAAAAAATAACTTGACTGATATCTTATACCGTATACAACAAGACCAATTAAACCAACCTGTGTTTTCATGAAACCAAACTGTATAAATGCATACTGGTGCTAGGTTATTTTAGTAAAAATGGAAATGCATTACAAACAACCCAACAGGACAAAAGGTATTAAATGCAAATACCAAGCCAACTTGCAGTTTCTTAAATACCTGCTGTTGCTTATTGTGTTAATATTCAGTGGGGATATTAAAATCAAATCAAGATGTACAATGACGAAGCAATTGTATACAGTAAGCTTGCAAAAACAATACATTACAATACTCAAAACCCAGCAAAAAGTGGCAAACGTTTGCTAAACTGGTCCTTATTAAAAGCCCTGGCTCTTTTAGTTAAACATTCATTTCTTTTTGCAAATATTTAATTGTCAAGAGCTGTAGTTCAACTTCCAAAAACATACGAATCCAAATGATATGCAAAAGAAGCAACAGGCTGGTATTTATTCCAGCAGCAACATCAAAAGCCACTCATAACAGACCAGCAAAGTAAAACCCCAAAAGCAATTCAACACAGCACTGCAAAAACAAATATTTGCATTTTTATGCCCTCCTGGAAAATATCAAATCAGCAGTTGCAGCAGCAAAACTTTGATAAACTTGTCTGCTACATAAACCAGTGGTTTATTAATCACCAGTGGTTATTTGTTACCACTCAAAGCAACATCATAATTTAAGCATCACAAAACATACCAGCAAGCAATGCAAAATCCCAAACGCAATTCAATACAGCACTGCAAAAACAACCATTTGCATTGTTTGCGGTAAATAACAAACCAGCAATTAGTAAAGCATCAATACTTAAATAAATGTGTCCATTTAACCAACATAAAAACAATTAGCCTATGGTTTATTTGAACAAATAATAGATGTTATGACACCTACATGCTAACTACCTCACCACCCTGCTAAAAAAAAAAAACAATAGAAGCCCAATAGAAACCATCACAGAAATTCCAATGGTTTCCATTAAAATACCATTATAAACCATTAGCTTTTTCCAGTAAAACCATTACAAAATTCCTTTTTGTAGTGTGTTTTGGGCATCCCACCAATAGAATCCATCACATACCAGCAGACACCATTATAGTTTCCATTAAAACCAATACAATTCCCATTATAACCATTAAAACATTACATTTTCTATTGTGTTTTGGGCAGGGTTCTATTGTTTTTTCAGCAGGGATGGATTATTAATTGCCGTTGGTTTATTTACCACACAATTCAACAACTATAGCATTCATTTCAGAAGCAATTTTCAAATCAATGCTGCAAAAGTAGCCAGCATAAGTTCAAAAAACTCAAAATGGCCGACCTGTGCGATGTGCTCTCACGGCGTGCCGATTCTGTTCAGACTGGTGTGGCGGGAAATCCTTTCTGATTAGTCAAATAGGCTTGATGACATCAAATGTCACATGCAGCTGGGAACAACAGAGTGGTTAACAAAAAAAAAAAAAAAAAAAGTTTTACACATCCCTGCTGAAAAAACCAATAGAACCCTGCCCAAAACACAATAGAAAATGTAATGGTTTTAATGGTTATAATGGGAATTGTATTGTTTTAATGGAAACTATAATGGTGTCTACTGGTATGTGATGGATTCTATTGGTGGGATGTTAAATCCTATTGGAAAAATGCCCAAAACACACTACAAAAATAAATTTTGTAATGGTTTTACTGGAAAAAGCTAATGGTTTATAATGATATTTTAATGGAAACCACTGGCATTTCTGTGATGGTTTCTATTGGGCTTCTATTGTTTTTTTAGCAGAGATGAATTCCTCTTTATTGATGGTCAAGAGTTTTGCGTGTTTTGTGCTTTATGCGAATGGCGCATACCGCAAATAAAGCTCAACAGCGCCAAAAAACATTGTAATTTGGAACCCGTTACTTTTCTCAGCGCTGAGAGGCTTGAACCAATCACATTCGGTTGTTGCTGGATTGTTAAATAGCCTACTCCTGTCAAATGAATGGATAGATTTTTATTTACTCTTGTAATAGTTTTGTTACCCTGTTTTTTACTTTGTTAAATTCTCTGTTATTCTTTGTTTAATGATAAGATATAAAGAAATTTCATATTTAAATTATATTTTAACTTTTATTTAACTGTTATAATAAGCTTTAAGAACAATAAAAACTGTTCTAGAATATATATATATATATATATATATATATATCAGCATGACATTTTCAATTGATTGTGTACACTTAGGCTACCATTTACTAGGCAGTATAGACACATCTAAAATGATGCAATAGTGCATCATGCCTAAGTCCTGCTGTGGGAAACTCCACTTATTTCTAGATTCCGGCTCAAAACTTTTGTTTATAGCTGAATCATTTTTCCAGAGACAGGTTTGCCCTTGCAAGGACAGTCCTGACTTCGGGGGAAACTTTAAAAAGCTAATTATCTGCAAACTCCATGACGAATTGCTCAGATAACCTTATCCCTGGTGTGGGAAAAAAAGAAAAATAAGGCCATCAGCAGTTCTTAAAAAGGGCTGCAGCTTCCCTTTTCGGGTGAGGAAGCCCAGCGCGTCGGGCGGGAACGAGGGAAAGCGCAAACCATCCGTAATGTTTTGTGTCAACCTGGCAATTAGGAGAGATAATGTGCCTAACCAATGTCATCATCACCTGTGCTTTGGAGAGCAGGGAACATGACTAAATGGACTATGGTTAAAGGAGGACCGGAGGCCAGGTGCTCGGCTGCAGGAACCTGTAATTTGGGCATTATCCTCATGAATAGCGATCTTTTTATAGCACCGGATTCACAGCGATGCCGGAAAGCGTCCAGTCACCATCCTAGCAAAAAGAGTGAAATACTGTCATATCCCACAGACATGGAAGCAAACAAAAAGCAATCTCTTTCACTCTGCCTCACATCGCGACATAATGGATTTTCAACTGCGGTACGAACTGTAAATTAAAAACATGTTATTGGCATAACCAGCAGCGTGTTGCTGGAAGACTGACAGGAAATAGTGCATCAGCAAGCAAACATCTAAAAAAAAAAAAAGCTTGATATTGAATAATCATCTGCGCTCACACGCAGAGGGAAAATGATTTAGATTCGTTTTATTGACCGAAAGAGAGCCGCGACCGTTATCCGAACAAATTAAGGGCGGGAAAGCGCGTGCTTTGCCCTCAGGCTGCGGGGACTTCAATTACATTTGAGTGCGTGTTTGCAGAACTGTCTGCTGGATTTTCCCTCTTTCCATTCGAGTTTCCACAAATCAATTTGTCATATGCAGGAACATGTATGAGAAGCAATTTATTTTACACTTGCGTGAATTAGACGTTCCCCACTCTGCTTGTTGACATTTGAGTTCTGGGAGTTAACGATATTCAGCCTCCGCGTAATGGTGAGTGGCTAAAGGTCAATTAATTATCAGTAAACATATTTGAATATGAATCAGGTAAAGCACTCCATTCATAATCTCTCGTGGTTGTTACATGAAGCTTATAGTGAGATGAGAGAATTGGTATTGTGTTTCTAACATCTAACCAGGTGACAAATATTTTACAAAAACGTTGTGAGAACATTGTTCTGAAAGGTTTCTAAACCGTGACCAGTTTTTTTGTCGTGATTACTGTAGAACTTAAAGGTTACAAAAAATGTTTCTTAAAACATTGTACTAGGCCTATATTTTCACCCAAAATGAAACGTTATTTGGAAGTTTATTTTTAATATTCTAAGAACATTAAAATGTTGATTGAAGGTTATTTTTTTATATTTCCACTTTAAAATGGTACCAGGGACATTCCACTGAACGGGTGCCATTTGTTTCCAAAACTCTTCAAAATAAAAATAATAATAATAATAATTTTGTGTCTTTTTTAAAGACTAAATCTAGTAATACACATATTTAACTATTCAAAATCGGTTTCATGGCCAAAAAAAAGATAATTTTTAGCTTACAATTTCACTATTTATCTACACAAGCTGTATTTTTCTAAACCCATTTTTTTTTTTTTTCATTTTAAAGGCGACTCAAACCTCAAGCTTATCAATTTTCTATGATGCAATTTATTAAACAATGGGAAAAAATATGGACCAAACTTAATTTAAAAAAGTGGTTTAACTTTATTTTTTAAAGAAAAAACTATTTAGTAACAGGAATGAAATGGGTAACAGGAAGGAGTATCCATTATATTAGTATACAGGTTTGACTACACATGTGAGGTGTTAATGCCCGCATATAGTGAAAGTGTTGAACATGACTAGTGAGCTGACCTCACAATTCGCAATTCAATACAGCACTGCAAAAACAAACGTTTGCATTTTGTTTGTTGTAAAAAACAAACCAGCAATTAGTAAAGCATCAATACTTAAATAAATGTGTCCATTTAACCAACATAAAAACAATTAGCCTACGTTTTATTTGAACAAATAATAGATGTTAACTGGACACCTACATGCTAACTACCTCACCATTTACCAATGGTTTATTAATTAAAAGTTTTTAATATTTTTTAAAATTATATATTTTAAATTTGCAGTTGGATTAATGACACTTTGCTTAATAATAAAATGTATTGTATAGTTAATTTCTATGCATGTTTGTACCTATAATGTCCTAGGGACAGAAATGGCACCCATTCGGTGGAATGGCCCACCACTAGTATATTTCCACTAGTTTTCTTGTTGTGATTAGAAAGTTATTTAAAGGTACCTAAAACTTGCTTTGTACAGTGTGCTACTAACTTTAATTTCACCCAAAAATATAACATTAAATTAATGTTTATTTTTAATATTCTAAGAACAATAAAAATGTCCAGTTTTCTTGTAATGATTAGAATGTTATTTAAAGGTTATAAAAATGTTGTACTAATATTATTTTCACCCAAAATATTACGTCATTTTTAAGTTTATTTTTAACATTCTAAGAACATTAAAATGTTCAGTTTCCTTGTCCATTTATTAAATAATATTTCAATCTAAATCTTAAACATTTAATTCTATTCTGGTGGCATACAGAGCCAAAATTAAATAACATTCAAATAACATGTTATTTTCTCCTTTTTTCAGGGGTTCAAATGTAATTGGACAAATAAATATAATCATAAATAAAACTGTTAATATTTTTGTTGAGAATCCTTTGGTACGTCTGGAACTCATGGACATCACCAGAGACGGTGCCTCCATTCCAATGTGCGTACTGTCCATCCTAAATTCTATGTGGTATTAGTAATTTTGAATACTATTTAGGGAAGATAGGGTGGGTAGTATGCACATTGGAATGCAGGGTTGGTTTCCTCCTTTGTGATGCTTTGTCAGGCCTTTACTGCAGCTGACTTCAGTTGTTGTTTGTTTGTGGGTCTGTCTGCCTTTAGTTTTGTCTTCAGCATGTGAAATGCATGCTCAATCGGGTTGAAATCAGGAGACTGACTTGGCTATTGCAGAATATTCCACTTTTTTACCTTCAAAAACTCCTGGGTTGCTTTTGCTGTATGTTTTGGGTCATCGTCCATTTGTACTATGAAGCGCCACCCAATCAACTTTGCTGCATTTGACTGAATCTGGGCAGAGAGTACATCTCTATACACTTCAGAATTCTTCCAGCGGCTTCTGTCTTCTGTCTCACCATCACTAAACAGCAGTAACCCAGGAGAGTGCCTCCTGGAGAGTGTTCTTCTCTTGGCTGGATGTTGTGAAAGGGTTTTTCTTTACCATGGAGAGGATTCTCCGATCATCAAATACTATTATCCTTCGTGGACGTCCAGGCCTTTTTATGTTTCCGAGCTCACCAGTCCATTCTTTCTTTCTCAGAAAGAAAACCAAACTGTAGGAAACTGTTGATATGGCCACTCCTAATGTTCCTGCTATCTCTCTGATGGATTTGTTTTGTTTCCGAAGCCTAACAATCGTCTGTTTCACCTGCATGGAGAGCTCCTTTGACTGCATGATGTGGTTCACAGCAACAGCTTCCAAGTGCAAATGGCACACTTAGAATCAACTCCAGACCTTTTACCTGCTTAACTGATGTAGAAATAACGAAGGAATAGCCCACGCCTGTCTATAAAAAATCTTTTGAGTCAATTGTCCAATTACTTATGGTCCCTTAAAAAGCGGGGGAGGTACATATCAAAGGGCTGTAATTCCTTAACCTTTCCTCCAATTTTGATGAGAATACCCTCAAAATAATCCTCAGAGTGTCCTCATATCCATTATATACCTGTAACTTGAATATGTTTTGTTCAACAGCTAAATTAACAAAAATTGTGCCTATGTCCAAATATATATGGGCCTAACTGTATTTTAACATATATGTTTAATAATCTAAGAGCATTAAAATGCCCTGTTTTCTTGTGTTTAGAACGTTATTTAAAGTCTACTATTGTAATTTTTACCAAAAATATAACATTATTTGAACGTTTCTAAGAACGTTTTCTTTCAACATTATAAGAACATTCATTAAGTAAAAATAATATGTTCTGAGATTGTCGTTCTAAAAACATTTTCTTTCAAAGTTATGAGAATGTATATCAAATATTAATAGTTGTAAGAACGCTCCATAAACATTCATTTAAGAATATGTCATCCTAATGTTTATATAACATTTAAAATATGTGAGTGAAAGTTGTGAGAATGTTCTCTGTTAGCTGGGAAGACACACAGTTCAGAGAGATTGGACATTTAAGTACATTTAGTTCATTTAAGGGAAAACAAAATATGACAACTACAATGCAAACACATGACTTGATCCCTCATGGTTATTTACGTGAACTTTATTTGAGAGATTTGAGGTGTTGTGCTACTAATATCTTTAATGAGAGACATAAATAATCAAGAAGGGCCACCACGGTAAGCAGCTAGCTATTTTATCAGCATTAGATGCTGAGTTGAAATTGAATTTCCAGTGTAAAATGAGGTATAGTGATGTGAATATGATCGTAATGTGAGTTCAGAGTGTTTGCGGCTTGTCTAAGCGCACACTATCCTTCTGCAGAGCTTTATCACCTCTGATATGAGTGTGTCAGTGTGTGTGTGTGTGTGTGTGTTAGTGCTTAGTGGCACCCCTCCGTATTCTGTGAAATGAAATAGATGGCAATAAGCCGGGATTAGGTTAGAGTCAGGTTTAATTCCAGTTTCCAGAATAACATCCGCTGCGAATCCACGGAGGTGATTGCACAAAGCCGCCACACACAGACTGCAGGTCTGACCACATCCTGGACTATCCTGAATGTGTGCGTTTGTGGTGTCCTCATCCATATAAACAGATATACCCAATGGAAGTACCACGGTTTTACTGTTTTTTTTTTCTGGACATGGAAATCATTCTTGTACCTTTTTACTTGGAGTTCCATCTAAAAATGTCTTTAAAATCACTATGATATATAAATTGTACCATGTTTTTTTTTTTTTTTTTTTTTTTACTTTATATACCCTAAGGTCATGTTGCATATCCAAAATACCATGGTAGTACTATGTTACAATGGTCACAAGCATGGAAATACCATGTTTTTGGTCACTTTTTGTAACCAAATTCGAAAACTCTTACAAAAAGTACCATGTTTTTTGCACATGTTCCATAGTAATTATGGTAAGTACTTTAAAAAAAACATTTAAATACCATGGTACATGAATATGGTCATCCCAAAAGTGCCAAAAAGTACTATGGTATTACCATGTTATTTTTCAAACCACATGTAAACTCGATTAGCAACTGGTTCACAGATGATTATCGACTAATTCCAATAATCTTTAAACACTAATGATGATCTAAAACACCATGGTAGCACCATGGTGCAATGTCCAAAAACATGGTGAAACCATGTATTTTGGTCACTTTTTGGAAGTGAGTACATCCACTTTTAAAGTGACTGCTCACACAAGAAAATACAAAAAATACCATGGTATTACCATGTTTTACAATACCTTACAAAAAAGGGCAATATTTTTTTTAAGATACCATGTTTTTTTTGGACATAATCCATTGCAACGTTATGGTAAGTACATTGAAAAACATTTATATACAATGGTATATGAATAAAGTCATCACAAATGTATCAAAAATACAATGGTATTACCATGTTTTCCCATATTTTACAACATGAGTACCATGTTTTTGTTGTTGTTGTTTTATACATGGTACCATGTTTTTTGGACATGTTCTATACTATATACTATGGTATATGAATATGGTCATCACAAAAGTGCCAAAAGTACCATGGTGTTTTCATGTTTTCCCATCTCTTACAATATAATTACCATGTTTTTTTATTTATTTTTATATGATACCATGTTTTTTTGGTCATCACGAAAGCATCAAAAAAGTACTATGGTATTCTTTAAACTTTAAATACTATGTAAATACTACAGTATACAAAAAGCACCATGGTATAAGCACAGTTCTTTTTTCAGTGTGGAATGCAGTTTCATGCTTCTCAGAAACATTAAATAGGCATTTGATAAATAAGTATAAATAATATATGTAGTTGTGTTTGCGCGATGCCTCTCTGGGTAACTTTGGTTAAGCGCTCCAGCTAAGTGAAGGAAGCACATTTTGCCTTTGAAGATCTCTGGCTGGAATGTAAATGCAGTTTTTAAGTGAAAAATCTTTAAACCTCAGCTTCGTTTGATGTCAGACGTGTTCTCGCGTTAGCGCAGATCTTGGCTGCCCTCTCGTGAGAGGAACACAATGCAGTGAGGCGTTTGGGTCCTGTCAAGCCGTTGGAGCGGGGCCCCTTCATGAGCAGGGGGCCGACAGATGGAAGATAATAGCATTTCCAAACTTTCCATTTAGAGGATTAAAATGCAGCAGTGGCCGCGACCCCCTTCACATTCAGACAGGAGGGACCGCTGAGGCCGGGAACATATGCCTGCTGTGGACAGCACAGCCAGAGGGGCCAACAACACGCGTCCTTCAGCCGACTGACCCCGCAATCTCTCTGGCACCGTTCCTTCCTTCCCTCTATCTCTGCAAGCTGTTCGCTTCTAAGCAGGGCTCCAGACCAGCCTCAAACCGATTATGTGGTTATGCCTAGATCAGTGGTTTTCAGCTGGTTTTGCTTCTGGGTCCAGATTTGACGTTGAAAACGTATACTGTACTCTAAAGTAAAAAAAAAAAAAAAAGGTCTATTTTTTATATCACAGTTTACAGAAATAGTTCAGTTTAAAATTAAAATTTGATTAATTTACTCCATCTCAGGCCATCCAATATGTAGATGAGTTTGTTTCGTCATCAGATTTGGAGAAATGGATCCTCTGCATTGAAAGGGTGCCGTCAGAATGAGAATCCAACCAGCTGATAAAAACATCACAATAATCCACAAGTAATCCACACCACTCCAGTCCATCAATTAACATCTTGAGAAGACAAAATCAGCATGTTTGTAAGAAACAAATCCATCACTAAGATGTTTTTAACTAAAATATGAGTCCATATCCATAATAACCTCCAGTGAAAAAGTTCATCTCCTGTTGTCTTGCACATCAAAGTCATATTTGTTCAGAGCTGTTTTGGACTGTCTTGTCTTGTAAACAGTGCTTGATCTGTGCAGATTTCTCTCCTGATTCAGACCAGATCACTTTTTCACTGGAGAAAGCGTTATTATGGATTATGGACTTGTATTTAGCTAAAACGTCTTAATGATGAATTTGTTTCTTACAAACATGCAGCTTTTCTCTTCTCAAAATGCTAATTGATGGACTGGAGTGGAGTGGATTACTTGTAGATTACTGTGATGTTTTTATCAGATGTTTAGACTCTCATTCTGATGGCACCCATTCACTGCAGAGCATCCATTGGTGAGCAAGTGATGTAATGCTACATTTCTGTAACCACATCCATATCACCCTGCAGCCCAAGACCGGTTGCCCATGGAAGCTAAGCAGGGCTGAGCCTGGTCAGTACCTGGATGGGAGACCTCCTGGGGAAACTAGGTTGCTGTTGGAAGAGGTGTTAGTGAGGCCAGCAGGGGGTGCTCACCCTGTGGTCTGTGTGGGTCCTAACGCCCCAGTATAGTGACGGGAAACTATACTGTAAAAAGCACCGTCTTTCGGCTGAGACATTAAACCGAGGTCCTGACTCTCTGTGGTCATTAAAAATCCCATGACACTCATCGTAAAGAGTAGGGGTGTAACCCCGGTGTCCTGGCCAGATTCCCTCCACTGGCCCTTATCAATCATGGCCTTGTAATAATCCCCATCCACTTGATTGGCTCTCTCTCTCCTCTCCACCTGTAGCTGGTGTGTGGTGAGCGCTCTGGCGCCATTGTCCTGTGGCTGCCATCGCATCATCCAAGTGGATGCTGCACACTGGTGGTGGTTGAGGAGAGACCCCCCCACATGATTGTAAAGCGCTTTGGGTGTATACACAATAAAGCGCTATATAAAAATGCCTCATTCACTCATTCATTTCTCAAAATCTGATCAACAATCAAACTCATCTACATCTTGGATGGCCTGTGGGTGAGCACATTTTCAGCACATTTTCATTTTTGAGTGTACTATTTTTATTTATTATCTTGTATATCTTAAAATATTTAGTTGAAATTGGTTAAATTAATTTGGTAAGTTAAAACATATGTTGACTTGACTTGTTGATTATATTATTTTTTACTACCTTTGACATCCAAACACTTTCTCTAAACAAAAGATGGACATTTCAGTGAATTTTAGCATTTATGACATGGTTCCTCCATAAATATTAATCATTATCATAATTAACCACAAATAACCACCATTCTGAAGGATTTACTGACCTATTGTTGTTAATAAAGTTAAACAAGGTTTTTCTACACAACTGAAATGCCACTCTAACAGTTGATGTCCCCTGTAGGCTATTCCGATTCATTAAGATGTTTACGAACTGCTACAAACAGAATTACATTACACTGGAAGACACTCATCTGTTCCTAAAGAGGGCAAGGATTCACACTTCATCCTTATCGCATTATTGCTTAATGGAGAATTATGTCAGAGCATTGTGGCTTTAATTATCTGGCCAGCAAGTCCATTTATAATGCAGTGAGACCAGAAACAGGCCGCATCCGTCTGCCGACCGCAAGCCGTAATGAATTTACAAGCCCCCTCGCAAAGCAGGGCTTAAAACACGATTAAGAGCACTCAAAAATAAAGCAGGAGGAGGTGGTGGTGTATTAGTTTCCTTTCAATTAACAAGGAACATCAAAACAAACTTGAATCGAAGAGGAAGAAAAGTTGTGTGAAGTCACAGTGCGGTAATTCCAGCACAACTCCAGAGAAAACTATTTTAGGCCGAATATTTCATTAAATGTTAATTTAATTAAAAATGTGCACAAAATGTCTACACAGCAAGCAATGCAACCAGTTTACTAACGAAATGTTCCCTCTCATTGCATCTGCATGACACAAATAATACAATAAAATAGATTTCTCCTGTTACAATCAACGAAGATGTTAACTTCCCAAATTTTATAAAAATACACGTGATCAAGCAGTACTTGATGTGCGCTCTTGCTTAGGTCTGAATGTTGTTTTGAAATGTTTCTAAAATGTTTTAATGTCCAAAATAAAACATTATTTTAATGTTTAATTTTAATAATCTAAGTAAGATAAAATGTCCAATTTTCGTGTTGTGATTATAAACCCAGATAGCACACGTACATCTGCAAGATGTCTGTTAAAGATCGCTTGATCTGGAAAGTATCTGCTGTGTACAAACATCTGACAGACGTCTTTAAGATGTCAGTTTTACATACATTCTAAATCATAAACATCTTAAAGACATCTAATAGACGTCTATTTGACATCTGATAGAAAACGTCCTACAGTATAGACGTATTGCAGATGAGCAAACACTCTAAAAAATACGTCTTGCAGATGTAAAGAAGTCAAATAGATGTCTCCGTGATGTACGTGTGCTATCAGGGAACGCTATATAAATGTTGCAAAAACATTTATTACAACATTATACTAACTTTATTTTTACCCAAAACATAACATTATTTAAACGTTAGTTTTTAAAATTCTTAGTCTAGTTTTCTTGTTGTGAATATAACACTATTTAAAGGTTGTAAAAATGTTTCCTATGTTATTCTAACTTTATTTTCTCCCAAAATGTAACGTTTTTAAAGGTTACAAAAATGTTTCTTACAACATTCTAATAACTTTATTTTCACCTAAAATATAATGTTACAATATAATTCTTCGTTCCTCAAGTAAAAAATAACACCATAAGGACGTTACGAGAATTTTGATCTCAGAACATTTTCTCAACGTTATGACAATATATAGGCTAGCAAATATTAATAAGATTTAAGAACTTTACATAAACATTAGTTTCAGAACGTTTTGTCTGAACATTTTTATATAGCTTTTAAAAAACTTCTAAAAAAGAATGTTCTGTTACACAATTACAAAGAAACGGCAAGTAACACATGAAGTTAAAAACATGATTTTTTTTGTAGTAGATAGTCTTTTCTTTTAAAATGTACTCAAATAATTTAATTTATTTACAACTTAGAAAGATAATTTTTTACAGTGTACTCAAGGGGGCGATAGCCTACATTAATATCTTATTCAGTTAAGTTAATAACATAGCCTACTGACTTTAACTAGCTTGTTCAGCAATTGACTCACTTTAAACAGTTTTCAATAGTTCACTTGACAGACAAAACTACCCAAGACGACTTTTACATTATTTTTTAATGTGTTCGCGCAGTTTGCGTCGCTCCTGTCAATAATCAACAAAACTGTCGGCAGTCCGAGTGTGCAAACAAGCGCTGTTGTTGTAATCAACAAAGCTATCTGCACTTACCACACACTGGGCAGAATATTAAATTAGACGTTAATTTGAGGAAAAGCGCTCACAGGACGTAAGCAGGCAGATGTCAAAGAAAGGCAAGGGGGCAGAGAGAGCTAATTCCGGAACGAGTGAAAAATTTGTTCATACAGCAGCAAATACAATTTTGCAGCCCCCTCCAGCTCCACGGCAGCAAACAGGAGAAATATGTTTACTTGTTTTAATTTCTTTTTCATGTAATGTTGACCCTGAGGGCTGCAAATATTTCCCCTGCTCTCGCGCTCTCTACATGGTGATTAAATTCAATTTTATTCAAATGAAATCTCCCACTCCGCGCCGGCACACACACTCACACACATACACAGATAATTAAGGAGCGGAAGCATTTTCTTGCCTTCCTCGCTTTTCTCTAATTACAATCCTGTGAGAAATACAGAAGGAAACGCAGCGAAACACGGAGGTTTCCTCGGAGGGGAACGCGCGCTGACAGACATGCGCCATAATAACTGCGCGCGTGATTACAGTTATGATTACACCATGACCCACTGATACCATGAATTAGATCATACGGCATATTTATCTACATGTCAGACTGCCATTGAGGTTTATAGCGCTACATGTACGCAAGGAGCCAGCACATCTTAGGCCACGTTAAGAAAACCCGAGGGCTGCTAGAGGCTTCTGTTCTTATCAGCCCACTTTATATGCTTTAATTCTCAACAATAGATGAAGAGATTTATCCGTCCATATATTTATCCATAAACTAGGGTACTGAATATTCATATGTTGGACTAGTTTCATAATCCTTTCAGGAGCAAAAAATGGCGTGAGATGGTTCGATTCAATTTTGTCAGTCAGTTGTACATTGAACATTTTAATGAAGTGACTCAAGACTAAAACTCTGATCTGTTTAAGAATGACTTGTTTTTTAAATTTCTATCAATCTATTTGTCTATCTATTTAACAGGGAACATTCTGGTAAGGTTTTCTTAAAGTTGTGGACAAACGTTCTTTCAGTAACATTAACGTTTGCAAACATTCAGCATTTTCATAACTTAATGGGAATTAAAGCAAAACATTCTTATATACCGATCAAATTAAATGTTCTATCTATCTATCTGGAAACATTCTCTGAATGTTCTGGAAAGGTTCTCTCAACGTTATGAACAAACTTTCTTCCAGCAATTTTAATAGAACATTCTGGCAAAGTTCTCTAGTGTTGTAACGCTGGCATTAGCACAAAAACATTATTTATACATCGTTCATGAAACATGTTTTTCTGAAACGTTTTTGCTGGACATTCGTCTAACATTTTTAAAAGTACTTGTTTCAGATGAATTCGGAGAACATTCAAAAGTAACTTTTCCATAATGTTTGCAAAATGACGAAATGTAATGTTTTCTTAATGTTTTGCGAAACCAAGAAAAAAAACTTTCAAACCTTTCAGAGTCAGAGAACTTTCAGAAATAACATTTTCATAACCTAATAAGAATGTAAGCAAAATGTTCATTCAACGTATTTTTGTTAAATAGGCATTTGTCTATAATATTTTCAAAATGTTCTGGCAAGGTTCTCTCAAAGTTATGAACAAACGTTCTTCCAGTAACATTAATAGAACATTTGTTCAAAGTTAGCTGGTCACAAAACGTTAGCATGAAAACATTTAAACATGTTTTTTTTTTTTTTTTTTTCTAAAACATTTTAGTGTAACTTATTTATATATAACTACTTGTTCCAGAATGTTCAAAGAACTTTCAAAAGAAACATTCCCATAAAGTTTGCAAAGTGATCAAACGGAATGTTGTGTAATGTCTTAGCATTTGCAAAATCAAGAAAAAATTTTTTAAGTGTTTAAAATACTGGACATTTAAAATGTTCAGAGAACATTTAGAGATAACGTTTTTATAACTTAATGGAAATGTTAGTAAAACATTCTTAAAAAGTATTTTGTTATATGCCTATCTATCTATCTATCTATCTAGTTTTTAAGATTCATTAGATTCATCATCTGAACTGGCCCTGGTGCATCATGGGTCAAATATAATATAACTCATTCTCTCATTTGCTTTCAGTGTCTTTCTGGCGGGAAGCTGAGCACCTGGCGAAGGCTAATCCTGCGTATGCAGGAACAATTACTGCTAATCTCCTGCAGTCTGCTTTAAGTGCAAAACTAAATTAAATGAACGCCGAGTTTATGAAGTTTGTCTTTCTCTCTTTAGAACAGCATATCTTATGAAGGTCACCATCAAAAGACGACACACTTGTGCATGCTAGCTGGCGAGCCATGATTTGCCACATGCTATTGCTAGTCAATCTAGATCATAGATTAGTATTTTTGGTTCATTTATAGGAAGAGAAAGACATTTTGTACGTCTGCTGAAAGTTTTATCAACTTCGATGACCTCGAAGCTAATGCTAACAGATATGGACCAAAAGCCACAAAACTCCCATTTTGATTTCACGGGTCTGTCAAGGCTTTTCACAGGTTAAAGGCTAATTGTATCTGAAATGAGGTTTTAAGCAGCAGAATTATTAGAGGTCGGAGGACACGGTCCTTCTGCAGCTGATCTGAGACCAGTTCCTCTGTCTATTATAACTCCAGTCAAAAATAACCAGATGCCTGTAAAGAGAAGAAAGTTTCTCATACAGCTAGACGGAGGAATTAGCTTTTTGCTAAAAAGTAGCTTAAACATAATTTACTCAAAGACTTCTTTTAGGGTTTTGTGTTAGTTACTGCAATTAGCTTTATATATAAACAGAACAAATGGCCTCATTTAGGTAGCTAGCAAACGCTTGCGCATGTGTGTGCGACTAGCTATTTCAGAGACACTAATAAATAGAGCTGAGCTCGGCGTATCAGATCCCTCATCCACTTCTGGACTAATGGAGCGTTTAGGAGCTTTTGGAGGAGAGGAGCGATTAGTTTGTCGTCCCTGACTGGACAAAGATGCTTCATTAGCATGCCAGTAACTCACGATGCTGTTTTTCATTAAACTTAGAGGACGGCTTATACGTCTTTCTCTCGCCGTCTGTCACGCACACACACAAACTCCACAGACAAGACATTTGTATTCAAACAGCGACTGAAAACAACTCTCAAACTGTGCTTACATTCATAATATTACATACTACCATACTACAAATACTATTTCTGTAGTATGTTTACCATTAAAATAACCATATTTATTTATGAAAAGAAAGCTAGTCACCACTTGAACATTTAGCATACAGTAAATTTAACAAGCTAAATGTTTAAATACGTTCTATTAAAAAATATAGAAATATTTTTGTAAGTATATACTGCAATCAGTACACAAAATGAAACAAGCTATGTTCACTATGCTAAACACACAATGATAAATGCTATGCTAAATGTTTTTGTATGGTAAGTGTAAAATATGATTTTTCTTTATAACAGGCAAGTAAAATGTTTAGTATGCTAAACACTGTGTGCTACACATTTATGTGCTAAATGCGTGAAATAACACGTTATACAACTTGAATTTTAATAATACCAAGTATGCTAAATGTTTATTTAGTAAATATACTGTTTACTTTTTGGGAAAAAAATATTACATGAAATAGGACTCTAAAAATTAAGCGAACATTGAGTAATAGTGGTTTGCGAACCTGACCTGCATTCAACTGTAATCTAAAAAAAATAATTAAATAAAAAAATAAATACATTTAAAAAATAATAATAATATATATATATATATATATATATATATATATATATATATATTGCATCTTTAATCCATTTTGGAAAATGTCTTAATTTTTTTATTTTAACAAATAATTAGTCAAAAATAAATTTGTAATAAAATCAATTAAAGATCTTAATATAATTTAAATAAATTAAAAATGTGCATCTTTAAACTATTTTTGAGCAAAAATGTCTCAACTTTTGGAAAATTAACAAATAATGAGTCAAGAAAATTATGTTTAAAAAATAATAATAAAATTCAAATAAAACTACAAATCCAAAACATGTACCTTCAATCGATTTCTGCATAAAAATATATCGAAAGTTTTAACAAATAATGAGTCAAAAAAAAAAGTTTCAAAATTTTAAATAGAATAGCCAAATCCAAAACATTTTAATCCAAATTAAACCATTTTTGAGCAAAAAGTTTTTGTGAAGTTTTAAATACTTTGTCAAAAAATTGTTAAAAAAATCTTAACAGGGTTGAAATCAAACCACAAATCCAAAAAGTGCATTGGATTTCCAAGTTTTGTAAGTTTTAACAAAAAAACACATCAAGAAAATAATGTTACAAAATATAATACAATTAAAATAAAACTCTAAATGAAAAATGTGCATCTTTAGTCCATTTTGGAGCAAAAATGTCTCAACTTTTGGAAGTTTTAATGAACAATGACTTTAAAATAATGACAACAATAATAATATAATTAAGTAGAATTATTTTAATAGAATTAAACTAAATCTACAAATTCAAAATGTCCATGTCCAACTTGATCTAGTTTTATTTGCCACATGTGTGACTTAGCAAGACTGTGTGACTTTCCTGTCACATGACAAGTGATCTCAGCTTGGCCGGCACTAAATTCTCCTTTAGTATTTCACTGCCCTGATCCATAATATCAAAGCAGGCCTTGTCTTTTTCTAAATGCATTTTAATATCTGTAATTGCGAATCTGGCACGATCCCAGCGCCCTGTTCTGGACGTAACAACACGAGTGGAATATCAATGTGGGCTGCTCCGAGAGAGAGAGACAGATGGGTCAGAGCGACGCTGTCACATGAAGCTTCGTTGTTCGGGCAGAATTTGTCTTAGGCAGCGCCGGTCTGGGGCCTGTAATTAGGGGGGAGCGCGTTCACATCAAACGGCCCTGCCGCGGCGACGGGGTCACTGGGGGTTACGCAGAAACCCGCTCTCGACACGCCGGGCCCCATTTCATCTGCTGACTTCAAAACAACTTTCACCAGCATCAAAGATGGAGATTGAGATGCTGATCACGTATAACAGCACAGAAAGAAAGAAAGAGAGAGATGGATAGAGGGAGTGACAGAGATGATAGATAGATAGATAGATAGATAGATAGATAGATAGATAGATAGATAGATAGATAGATAGATAGGTAAACAGACTGATTCATGGCAAGAACAGGTTAAAATCGATTTAAAAAAAAATAAGTATATAAACAAATTAATAAACATATTAAAAGTCACCTGAATATGTTCACAGATTTGTGTTGGATGTTCTCTTCGGAATGGAAATATGGATAATTTATTTGTAAACATCCTACTTTTCCACTTATTTCGGTGAATCTCATAAAAATAGCGAGCTAAGCCAATAGTAGTGATGGGTGTGCTCGAAACCCTGCTTCATGAAGCTTCGAAACCTTTACGAATCCTTTGTTTCGAATCATTGATTCGGAATGTGTTTCAAACTGCCAGAGTCACGTGATTTCAGTAAACGAGGCTTCCTTACGTCATAACTGTTTTGAAACGTTTCGAAATTTTAACAGTTCACCACTGGGGTGAGAGCTCTCTGAAGCCTTTTTTATTGACTTCTAATAAAAACAGAACATATAGGCTACAAGTGAAACATATAGACAGAAAGGCATTAAGTTTTTATTGTTTGATGTTGTTTCCAAATATATTTTAACATCGATTTTAAATGGTTGAGAATTTGGTATTTTTCATTCCATTGACTTCATTAATATAATAACGGGCAATTATAATAATGAAATAAACTATAAGACGATTTTTACCATCACAAGTCAGGATTCGAACTCGTGACACCTGTAGAGCAACGGCTCTATGTGTTAGCACGTAGCCCACGAGACTATCGACGCCAACCAGACACCATGTAGGTTATAATTCGTCAACACTTAAAACACGTCTGATTTAGATCAAAACTTCGGAGCGGGTTCGTGAATCTTTTGCTTTAGATCAGGACTCAGGAGCGGGTTCGCGAATCGTTTCAGATCGGGATGCGCGCCATTCGCGAATCATTTGATTTAGTTCGGAACTTCAGAGCGGGTTTGTAAATCTTTTGATTTAGATCAGGACTCAGGAGTGGGTTCATGAATCATTTCAGATCTGGACTCAGGAGCGGGTTCGTGAATCATTTCAGATCTGGATGCGCTCCATTCGCGAATCATTTGATTTAGATCGGAACTTTAAAGCGGGTTCGTATATCTTTTGATTTAGATCAGGACTCAGGAGCAGGTTCGTGAATCATTTCAGATCGGGACGTGAATCTTTTGATTTAGATTGGGAGTCAGGAGAGGGTTTGTGAATCATTTCAGATTGGGACACACTCTGTTCGTGAATCATTTGATTTAGATCAGAACTTCGGAGTGGGTTAGTAAATCTTTTGATTTAGATCGGGACTCAAGAGTGGGTTCGCGAATCATTTCAGATCTGGACACACTCTGTTCGTGAATCATTTGATTTAGATCGGAACTTCGAAAAGGCTTTGTGAATCTTTTGATTCATCTCGGGACTTTAAGCACGTAGTGAATCAATTGATTCATTCAGGAAGTCAGTAAGAAATCTAGGCCGTTTCTCAAACGCAAGGCTGCATCCTCCAGAGGTTGCATTTGCAGGCTGCATACGTCATTAAGCCTGGTTTATTTCAGTTAACTGAGCATTATATTCGCGAGTCAAAAGCATATTACAACAATTTACACTTAACTAAGAGTAATGATCAAATTTATAACTGTTAATAGACCCTTTTTGCGCCGACGTCACGATTACATCACAGCGCTAGCTGGAGGCAAAACAAAAGGAAAACTGGAGGCGGCCCATTCAAACCAGTGCAGATTCGGCTACATAAGGAGCTTAAAATATCATTTTGTTGTGATGTTGGATGCAAGAATCGACATAGTACAGGCTCCAATTTGAAATTTTAACGCATACCTGCTGCCACTCGCAGACAAAAAACCGACGACAGCTGTGGTTAAACGAGATAAAACGAGCGGACTGGACAGAAACGATCGTCAAAAATGCTCGCGTTTGCAGCGCACACTTCCTCTCAGAAAAGGTTAAATAAAGTATTGTCTTTTGTTGTTATGGATTATGGTTTGTGTTACGTGTCTAAAGATTTCATATGCATGCAACTATGAAATAATGTCTGTGTGCATGTGTGTAAAACAACAAACTGACAATTTATGTTTAATCATCTGTAATATACATTGTTGTGATTGATAGTGGCTGGACTTTCTAAGACCTTAGTAAGAAAGAATAATCAAACACAAAGTTCAAAATTAATTTCTGGAATTTTTTATTTCTAGAAACTATTCACATCTTCCTTTAAATGTACTGTATGTAAAGTATTGTAAACTTAACTTACATAATTTACAGGATGCATACTTTAAAATAACTATTTGGCCATGATACATACATCTTCAAATAATATATCCATCACATTGAATGTTTAACTTACTTTTTGTATTTTGGCCCAGTTCACTCTCACGTCTCAACATTAGCTGTAAAAATAGTTGCCTACTGAAATTGAGATATATGTACATCTTCATGATTATATAGACACAGGTGAGTTTCTCTTTACTACTCATTAGGCTTCTGTAACGTTATATGCGACTGGAGTCACTTAATCGGAGGCAATCCTGTCAGATCGTCCATCCATGAGCATAGGGTTGGCCAATCTGATTTTGTCCGTTAAAGTTAACTTATTTAAATAACAATCATGGTCCTGCACAGTGAGTGACATTACATATGCAGGTAAAATCGGATTTTCTCCAGCCGTTGTTAAAAAAACAAGGTAACTAGCGTTAGTGAAGCGTTCAGTGGAATCTTTCTGCCTCCACCTAAGCCCCGCCCACAGAAATTACGTATGCAGCCTACAAATGCGACCTCCGGAGGATGCAGCCTTCCGTTTGAGAAACGGCCGTTATTTTATTAATGGATCAGTGAACCATTGACTCAGCCGATTTGTTCAAAACGCAAATTAATTTAGGAAACACCGCTGTATGTCGCTGCAGAGACGCTCAACATGGCTTTGTCTAGTTTTGTTAGCGAAATAGAGCAAAAAAGACCATCACCATTTTTTTTTTTTACAGATTTTTGGTTTAGACCCCAGATAGCACTCGTAGGTCTGCAAGATGTCTGTTAAAGATCTCTTGATCTGGAAAGCATCTGCTGTCTATAAACGTCTGACAGACGTCTTTCAGATGTCAGTTTTACATACATTCTAAATCATAAACATCTTAAAGACATCTAATAGACATCTATTTAACATCTAAAAGGAGACGTACTATAGACGTATTGCAGATGAGCAAACACCCTAAAAAATATGTCTTGCAGATGTAATTGCAGACATCAAATAGACATCTCCGAGATGTACGTGTGCTATCAGGGTCAGAACTGTAACGATTCACTTCAGACCTGATTACACGAATGACTCCCAGTGACTCTCATGAATCCTGTCGTGTCCTCCGAACGAGTCTATTTATGCAAAGCGTTTTCATAAGAAGCTACTTATGTCTTTAGCAACGGCTTTATTTCTCGCCTCCTGTTCTATTATGAGGCGCAGCTGCGCGTTTTTGATACGCATAGCGCTCTGGCGGGTTAAAGTCATCCGACACTCTCTCTCACACACACACACACACGTAACTAATGAAGATACGCAGCAGGTAATGAGCGCAGGTGTCATTTCACATCTCTTCAGTTCGGCCCCTACAGAGGCAGCTGTGTCTCGAAATATCTCAGAGCGTAAGAGGATTCATAACTTTATGAACAGAGTTTGTGTGCGAATGTCACGACGGTGTGCGCGGTGCATTATGGGATCTACAGTGGCGCCAAACAAATCCTGACCGACATTTCATTTTAGTGCAAAACAATTAGCCGATATTTTAAAAGCCTAATTGGTTTTTAATCAGATAAAGGCACATTTAGAGCGGCTAAATGTCAATGAGGCTTCGATTTGACAGAACAACTCTAAACCAGATTAATCTCTTTGCCTCGGATGATTCATGGTATTTTTTTCATAATGGTTTATTTTTAATGGCTCTGGTCTCGAGAAAAGCTTTTAATCTTTTCTTTTGTGATCGTTTGAAATGAATAAACAGCAATTTACTGACCTCTGAACTTTAGAAAACTACTTTCCAGAAAGCAATTTATAAAAACCCCACATTTTCAAGAGCCAAATCTCGTTATAGGCCAATTGATTTTCATGACCTTTACAATAGTTTGTGATTACTGGATACGGATTTGAAGAAGTATTTATACTGAATTTGGGGAAAGTAACTCATTTGTAAACTGGGTCATGTGATTCATTAAAAAAAAAAATTCAAAAAATAATTTGCTCAGAAATTGAATACAACATACAAATATATAAATGTATAATGTATAATACCTGTATACAAGATGAAACCTAGCCAAAGAAATATTTTCCAGAAAAAATGTACATAAATTCAACATTGAAATTTCTCTGACTTTATTAATTTTTTGTGAGTGATTTAAATTATTAATTTTAAAATGTTTTATTATTTATTAATAATTATTACTACAATTACCTATTTATTATTCATATATGTATTTATTTTTACTGGTATTATTTAAACCAGGTTTTTCATAGCTTTTGCAGGGAAATAAATACAGTCAAACACAAAGCACAGTTTCACTTCACATTTTATTAGAATCTTTCCTAGTACTTCTGCACAGATAAACATTTGCCATCATCAGTATGCAAGCTGTGGTGGGTTATTTCATTAAACCTGCCTCTCGTGATGTTTCTGTTAATGCAAAGCAGAAACCCCAGAAACAGAGTACAAATGCCATCGACACACTGCGTCTAGTGTCAGAGCGGCCGTAGGCGTCACTGGCGGGTGGAAAACAACAAACGGTGTTGAGATGAGAATGGTGGTTGTCACATTGAACGGAAGGAGAGAGGATGCACTCACGAGTTTCAAACCTCAGTACGCAGTTTATACGTAAAGGTGTAATTCAGATGTTATTATTAAAAACAGGCAAAATGAAAGTGGGAGGAATAATAGTATGAAAAAGTAAGAAACAAATCATGATGTATGAGAAAATATATAGAAAAAGCTGTCAATTTAATATTTTAATAACTTAATTTGGGGACTTTCCTTGTATTAATTTCTCTTTCATTTTGAACAATTCTCCAAAATCTTTGGCATGCTAAAGTGAATGATTATTCCACCTGAAAATGTTTGGCCGTTCTTTCGGTTTAGCGGCGGATTGGGAGCGAGGGATTGTGGGAAGGTTCTGAAGAGTGCGCCATGCCCCAAGGCTGTGTACTGGGTTTGTTTTGACTTCAGTCTGTAACGACGATCCTGCCTGTAAAGGTCTTATCAGAGTGTTTGTTTCCAAATCAATCGAGGGGTGCTGAAGCAAATTCTCAATACTATATGGATGATGAACCCGCAAATACCGGCGAAAGAGGTGTGCCGATCGATAATCGTTCACATCGGAAGACGAAACAAGGGCAAACAATAAAAAGGAGAAAGGAAATCCGAAGCGACAACCAGACGCTTTATTTGAATGTGACATGGCATTTGATAAGACTAGAAGTTACACTGAAGAAAATTTTTCCAATTCGTGAGCAGGACATCTAGTATGTACACCTCATTGTGGGTCACTTGACCCAGATCGCCCCTCAGTAGTCTAAGACCTCTATAGCACCTTGAGAAGGCGGATTGCGCATCTGTTTAACATCACCTATGACTATACGCTTAAATGTACGCCACTTCAACCTCTTGAATAAAAATGATAAATTCAACTTTTTTTTCATCTTTCGACATTGTGTTGTAAAGATTCACCCAAAGTAAAAATCAATAAAAATAATAATCATAACAACAACAGTAATCATAATAAAAAACAGACAAGGTGAATAGTATTCAATATCAACGTCTACCAAGTATGCTACAAAAACAAATCATCTGTGGCTGAAAAAACATTTTAATCGCCGATTATAGAAGAATACATGAAGACGCGCGACTCTATCGTAACACAAATGTGTACGCTAACTGAAATCTGTAGCTTCAGATGCTGCCATAATTGATTTTCTTTATACAAATATTAAATCTATATGTGACAAAAGACATTTAAATACTTGTTAAATCCCATGAGCCCAGCTAAAACTCTTCCTGTGACCCCCCCCGAACACTTGAGTACAGAGAAAAATACCTGAAACTGTACAGATATAGACTGTCTATTTGAACTGTGACCGGGTAGCATGATGTTTTGGCTTGAGTTAGAAAAATATTTAGCACTCGTTAAGAGAAAAAAAATCAGGTATAAAGTAAACAGCACAAACAGTGAATGATTATCCCATCTGAAAACGTATGGCGGCTCTTTCCGTTTAGTGAAAGAACCAGAGCGAGGGATCGTGGAAAGGGTCAGAAGAGTGCGGCATCCCCCAAGGCTATGTACTGGGTCCGTTTCGGCTTCAGTCTATAATGACACGCATGCGTCCCACGCGCACCATTCATGGGTGGGAGACTCAGATTAGCACGACAGCGAATAAATGAAACAAAGACATGCAGTGGATGAATTTAAAGTCTGTATGAAGCGTTGACAAATAGCTGGTAGCGCTTCAATACATCGGCTCAACGCCATGTTCGCCCTCTTCTGGAGGAAAGTCCGAGTTGAGGAGAGACTCCATGTATGCTATGTAGCTGGAGCTGTGGGTGTAACTCTCGCTGGGTTCCGGGGCAGGAAGTGTGGGTGCTGAAACAGGAAGTGATGCGGGGGGAGGCAGGCAGGGGGCAGTGCTGGTGTTTGGAGTAATACTAGCGGGCAGGAAAGCGGTGACTATTTCTGGAGGTAGCGCCGAGGGCTCAATGGCTAGTGTGGGCGGCGGTGTCGGCAGACGTGGGCGTTTTGCGGCCAGAGGTTCGTCTGACGGTTGTGCCTGAGGTTGCTGTTGGTTCACAGTTGCCTGTTGAAAAGAAAAAACGACAATTATCGTTTAGCGATGTCAGTCAGAACCCTCCAAATGAACTCCAACTGCACTGTTAGCTTGAAAAACCACGAAAACCCTGCACTTTGACTTCATGTTGACGAATTCTGTGTGCAGAAACATACGGTACTTGGCCCGAAGCAAATAAAAGCGCTTACCAGACGAGACATAACCCTCTTGGGCAGCTCTTGGTTCAGAGAGTGAATCTCGCTGCGCTTCAGTAAGATCTGCGTCTCATCCTGAAACTCCACCTGGAAAGAAATACAGGCAATTTAGACGAATCGGATCCTTTTCTTGGAACCACTTTCCCTGATACAATCCAAGTTAGAAAAACTAACTAGCATCGTTTCCAAACTTTTGTGTCAGTTTGCTTGGTGGCCATCTTTCTAACACTCTTGGGAAACAAATTCCAAGTTATACAAGTAGAACAGAGAAAATATAAATACAAAAAAAAATAAATAAATAAATAAGTTGAAAATCTGTTAAATGTTGTTAACTAAATTAAAAAGAAAAGCAATTATATATAAATTATTTCATATTTAAATAGAACAATTATGTGTATACTATTTAAATTCAAATTAAATGTAATTATTATATTTAATATAAATGTATATTTATATATTAATGAATATATATTTCAATATTTATTAATACATATCTAAATACATTATATTTATATTAAAATGTAAAAATTATTCTATATGTAAAATAATGAAATTAAACAAATATTTAAAATTTAAATATGTATTATATATTTACATTGATTTAAAATACTCAAATTTACACATGTATAATAAAATACAAATTATGTCATTTAAATATGTATAAAATATTTCACTAAATCGATTATAAGTACTATATAAGAAATATCATTTTCTCATATTTTGTAAATGACGTACATATATTTTTATTACAATAATTATAATCATATAAAATAATGATATGAAATGAATATACAGTGCAGGTGTGTTTGTGTGTATATATATATATATATATATATATATATATATATATATATATATATATATATATATATATATATATATATATATATATATATATATATATATACACACACAAAATATTCAAATTATATTTTTATTATAAAATGTAGGATATATATGAATTTAAATATGTACAAAATATTCAAATTATATTTTTTTATTATAAAATGTAGGGCACATGTCCTAACAATACATCAATCCACATGAATTCTGTAATGCAAAACCTAATGCTAATGTATCAATGCTGTTGATAGAGCTGTAAAAACTGCATTTAATACTCCTTTAAATCTCTTATATTTTTGATCGGAAGAGCATCCAACAACAACATAAGCTGAAAACTTTCAACCAGTCTCAAATCAACACCCTATTCCAGATCAATTCCCAACGGCTTCAAGACCTGTCAGACTTACAGACATCCAGTTACAGATCGCCCGCAGCGAGTGGGAGAGCGTTTGTCACGTCTTGCAAAGGTAAAAGTGACGTCATGAAAGCAATCGGCACTTGTTACGAGTGCCATGGCTCACACGGATCCGATAAATAATGGAGTCTTGTGGCGGAGGAGAGAATCAAGCGGTTCGTTAATGCTGACAGAGGAGTCTCTCAAGAGTTCAGCCGAGCAATGAAACACTGTGTGTGTGTGTGTGTGTGGGTTTGAGTTTTAATGAGAAAGAATTTGACGTGAAGCAAAACTAGTTCATACAATGTGTCAAACAATGTATTAACAGTTTGGTAAGCCTCATTTTAGGAGAAAAACTGAAAAAGCATGTTCGGTTAAGCTTTCTGGTAGTTTCTGAGTCACTTTTCCATTCAAATATGACCCAGATGTGGATTAAAACATCGACCCATCACTGCACAAGAACACAAAAGCACTTCCTGTGAGGAGTGGCGTGTGTATGTGAAATAGCAGATGAATGGCAGTCTACTCTCGCCGTCTGCGGTCCATCACACCTCATAAGCTTCATCTACAGACTCCATAAATCCCCCATGTGCCACATCTGCCTACTTTTCTCGTTTTCCCATTAATCTCGGCTCCCTTCCGCTCAATACATCAACGGCTGCTCTGTGAATGAGGAAAGCGAACTTTGCACCAAATGTGGGACTCCTGAAAGACTCGGATGAGATGTGGAATTACAAGAAAGCTGACTGAAAGATTTAGGTTCTTGACCTAAAAATTGGTTGTCGCTACGGGCCTTAACTATATACAAAACAAAACAATAAAATACAATTAACTATAATACAATAGAAAAACAGCAAAAGAAACAAAGAAAGTAATGAAATGGTTTGGTTTGAAATGGATTACTCTTTATATAAGAGTTGTAAAATGGGGCATAAATAAATACAAATAAAAATTTTAGACGTCATAGTTACCTGGTAGTATCGGTGGACATGTTCCTTTATGAAAGATGCGTTGAGAACCCGTCCGTCGATTGTCTTGACCACCACAAGTTCACCCAGTTCTGGAGGGCCGTTCCTCAGACAGTCATGACTCTGAGACAGAAAAATCAAACAGATGATGGATCAAACAGACTCTAAAATCTGATTGGATGAGCCGAATTAATGGGCCAAAGCAACTTGCCAACCATAACAATCTAGAGGTAGATTTAGCCAATCTAGATTTCGACCAATCAGCATCCAGGACCAGAGCTATGCATTTTAGGCCACAATAAGCCACAAGATGCCAGACATTACAGTTATTTATTTTTTCCCCCATGATTAAGGAGGTTTCAGTAACCAAAATCTGGAATGTGGAAGCCCATCTCCATCATTGCATTAAAAAAGGATAATTGACACTATTTATCTTACAATTCTGACTTTTTTTTTTTTTTTTTTCTCTTCTCAGAATTGCATGATATAAACTCATGATTATGACTTTTTCTCAGTTTTTCATACAATTCAGACTTTTTTTCTCATACCTGGGAGCTTAAATCTTACAATTCCGACTTTTTCCTCACAATTCAAAGTTCAGAGTTCATATCATGCAATTCAGATTTTTCAACACAATTCTTACTTTTTAATAGAGATGTTCCGATACCCTTTTTCCCTTCCCGATACCGATTCTGATACCTAGGCTCAGGTTATCGGCCGATACCGAGTACTGATCCGATACCCGGGTGTGTATCTGGTTATACAGTTGTATGTACTACTAGCCCTGTATGAATTGATACAATTATTTTAGGGTGTGCTTCACCACATATAGATAGCCAGATAGATAGATAGTCTGGCGAATAATTTTAACTGAATTTAGGACCGGTGGTGGTGCTTTTTTGGTAATTCAGTGTTTCTGTGAAAATGGGGAAAAACTATCAATAATACTGATAAGATAATAATCATACTATGAATTATACTAAGAACAATATAAAACGCACTAAGGATTAACGAGCTGCTGGATTCATGAATATTAATCACGTTGTCTGCTTTGGCTCGAACGGATTTGCTGAAATCAAAACAGGGACGATAATAGGTGCGCGCCAGCCAATGAGATTGTTGTTGAGATTGTCCGCCTACGACCGGAGAACCCGGCAGTAAAGCTGAAGAATTCCAAAGGAACTCCGTTATTTTGACAGAAAAATACAACAAAGAATAACGTTTACATACCATGCAGAATTGACGCGCTACACGTAAGACTCCCTCGCTCCCTCTCCCTCTCTGCGTGTGAGGAAAAAAGCAAAGCGACGGCGAGTCATGCGTTTCACACTAGAGCTTACGGTACGTCAAATACAGCTGCGCTGCGCATTCATTCAGATGAACTGAAAAATAGATCGCTTGATGGAGAGAGAAACTCTGAAGCGCTCAGAGTGTTCAGCGAGTGACAATATATCTGTGCTAAACTCATACATAGCCTCCCAGTAAAATCTGATAATTTATTAGCCAGTGGCTAATATTAGACATCATTTAGTCGCCCAGGGTGAAGATTTAGTTGCATATGCGAGTGATTTAACTTTTGGCAATGTGCTAGCACGTTTGTATTTCTTGTATTTCGAAGAAGAACTGATTTCCGATTTGCAGCGTTAAGCAAAGCTAGCGCGCATAACTATAGGTCTTGTTTAAAAATGGTATCGGATCAGTACATGGGTTCAAGTACTCGCCGATACCGATGCCAGAATTTTTTTGTGGTATCGGTGGAATTTCCGATACTAGTATCGGAATCGGAACAACCCTACTTTTTAATCACAATTGTGACCCTGGACCACAAAACCAGTCATAAGGGTCAACTTTTTGAAATTGAGATTTATGCATCATGTGAAAGCTGAATAAATAAGCTTTCCATTGATGCATGGTTTGTTAGGATATATAGGACAATATTTGGCCAAGATACAACCATTTGAAAATCTGGAATCTGAGGGTGCAAAAAAAGAAAAATATTGAGAAAATCACCTTTAAAATTGTCCAAATGAAGTTCTTAGCAATGCATATTACTAATCAAAAATTAAGATTTGATATATTTACGGTAGGAAATTTACAAAATATCTTCATAGAACATTTATATCCTAACATTTTTGGCTTTTGCTAGAAATATACCCGTGGGACTTATGACTGGTTTTGTGCTCCAGGGTCACAATTGTTCCACGACTATAGTCGAATAGTAACTTTTTTTTTTTCTCTCGCAATTGCGAGTTTATAACATGTAATTCTGACTTTTTTAAGAAAAAGTGAGAATGGTGAGATGAAAAATTGCAATTACCTTTTTTTTATTTAGTGGTGGAAACGGGCTTCCAGACCAAAGCAACTTGGCAACCATGATTGGCAATAATTATTGGCAATAATAATGAAAAAATATCCTCACCAGCAGGTTCTCTGGGAAGACATTATCACAGTAGGAGCCGTCGTCAAAGTTGACCTCGTAGTAGTTCTGAGTGCCGATGCCGGTGATGGTGCAGCGATAGAACCAACCATTGCTGTTTCTGCCGATGACCTCCTGACCTAAAGACAGCTCACGCGAGCTGTTTTTGACCTGCGGCGGAGGCAGAGCGTCAGTTTGAGGATCACTGTGTGCATTGAGATCCCTTCTATAGCAGCTACGCACCTTCTGATTGGTCTGTTTGTGTTTGTGGCAGGTGACAGACACCACATACGGCCAATCTGCTGGCTTCATGACGACTCCGGCGAGGAGGGCGCAGGTGACGTGGAAGGAAGTGGAGCAGTTGTCCAATGAGCACTGGATACACGCACCGAAGATCTGCTTGGTCGTCTTGTGGCAGTAGACGCACTTCTGCAAATCGTAACGAGGAAACATGAAAATTGAATTACAACCTTTGTAACATGACGAACTTCCATACTCAATGACGAAAAGTGATTTTATCCATCAGGAAAAGGGCACTGGAGCCAAGGCCAAATAGGAGTTCAGTGCTATATAGCTATTAGGCTAATGGTAAACAGCTAAAAAAAAAGAACGTCTTTTAAAATAAAACATTACAAATACAAACATTTATTAATGTGTGAACTACAATAAAAACATCAAAATGTTCACAAAGATAGTCAATTTTAGAAAAGTATAAAACCCCACAAAGAAACAAAAAACTACAAGGACAAATTTAATAAACTAACAGAAACGGAGAACAAAGCAACAAATTAGTACAAAAAATTAACTAAAAAAAAAACACACAAAAGCAGAAGCCAGAACAAGAATAAGACAAAAGAAAAAAAAAAATAGCGTAAGAAAAAATGAAAGAAAAAACACAAACAGAAGAATGAAAGAACAAACTAAAGAAACAAAGAAACAAACACATAAACGAATGAAAACACACATAGAGAAGGAAACAAACTAAAATAAATTAAATTTAAAAAAAAAAGAGAAAACAATGAAATAAAAAAAAACTGAAAATAAACAGTAAAAGAAAGAATGGATGAAAGAAAAAAGGAACTAAGGAACAAAATAATTAAAAAAATAAAAACAAAAACAACTAATGGAAACAAAAGTAGAGGGAATGAGCTAAAAGAAACAAAAAAAAAGAAGGAAAACATAAGTAGAAAGGAAAAAACTAAAAGAAACTATAGAATAAAAGAACGAAAGAAATAGAAGCAGAAAAAATATATAAAGAGGAAAACAAATGTAGAAAATGAAGTAAAAGAATCAAAACAAAAAAATAAGAAAAGATGAATGAAAGACAGAACTGAAAAACAGTCAAGAAAAATAAACAAATATAATAAAAAAAACAAAAAGCCAAATAAAAAAAAGAAACTAAAACAAAAGATAACAGAGACAATGAAACAAATGAAGGAACACCAAGCAAATGAAGAAAAACAAACCAAAAAGCAGACATACACCAGTAATACACCAGATATTAAATGAAAGAGTGATATTATCATACCAGAACAGCGCCTGAGCCGAATGCCAATGCTAAACAGCTATTTGGCTTTTGGCTAACATTATTTCCATGTGTCAGCTAAAAACGAAAGTAAGTGAACAGCAGAAATGTTCACAAACACAGTCTATTTTGATTCCACGTCGACTTAAAATGCAGAAATTAGGGCCGAGTTTGTGGCACGAGAGTATATTTAAAATCAATGCACTTGATTTTTCAGCATTTTTTGCTAATATCCTTTCAAATGGAAACATGTTGTGTCCGTTCATCCCTGTCTCTCTCCCCTTCTCCTCCATTTCCGCATAAACCGCCTCCAAACGCGCGCACACACACACAGAGGGGAATATCGACAGGAATAAAAATTCTTTATTAAATTGTCAATACTTCATTTCAACTCCCTGTGGCCAAGCGGCCGTAATGTACGACGGCCTTTCGATGCGGCGCCAGCTCGGAAATATTTCATCGGCCGGTGAAAGCCTCTGATTTATCATTCGCCAGGGATTGATCGCAGGACAGGCCAACGGACAAGAGAAGGGAAAAAATGTGTGATTTACGAGCATCGAGCATGCAGTTATTTATTCATACATCAAGAGCTGGCGTCCATTTTGAGTCGCAGCGAGTGGGAAGATAAAGCGGCCTCCTTTTAATCTACAATACGACCCTGTTTCCTGTTCTAGAGTGAAACTGTGCAAATAACGAGACTAAATGTTTGATGTTCTTTCGTTACTGGCACTGATTTCTAGCAAACCTGCATTTTTTTGCTTGCTAATGGCAGCTGGAAGCTGAAATCAGATGTATGAGAGGTTTATAGCATGTTTTTCATGTTATTGTGCGCTGAAGTTGCTTTGGGTTGTGTTTGTGCCGACGCATTGAGCAGCATTCAGACGTGCGGCGGAGGAGGAGAAACCTGCCTATATAATCAATGCAGTTCATTTAGCACAGTGAGGAACGACACCTGATTATTCAGGCATTGCACATTATTAATAATGCATCATATCCTCTGAGAAAGAGAGAATGACGGCGAAACAACAAAAGAAAACACAAAGATACAAACGAAAGAAAAAACAGACTAAAGAAACAGAGTGAAAGAACGAATAAGACAAAAGAAAGAAACTAAATGAAAAAACACAAACGAACAAATGAAAAGACAGAAGCAAACTATTGAATGAGCAAAAAAATTTGGGAATTAATGAAAACAGAAAAAAGTAGAAGCCAACAAAAGAATAAGAAACTGAAAGAGCAAACAAAAGAGAAAAAAAAAGCCAAGAAACAGAAAAAAATTTTTACAATAGAAAATTAAACTTAAATCTGAACAAAAAGGAACAAACTCAAGAAAAACAGAAAGAAACGAATAAATAATTGAAGCATGAGAGAGAGAAAAAAAGAAACAAATTAGGAATGAACAAAAGAAAAAAAAGCGCAAATGAAACAGAATGAACGAATGAGCGAAAATTTACAAATGAACTAAAATTAAAGTAAAAAACAAAACAGCAAAAAAAGAAAAGGAATGAAAAACAAAAATGAAGCAGGAAAAAAGGAATAAAAAAAGAAAAACAAATTAGGAATGAAACAGAACAAACAAAAGAACGAGCAAAAAATTTATGAACTAAAACATTAAAAAAAAACAGCAAAAAGGAGATAAAAACAAAAAGGTAATCAAAAAACAAAAATGAAAAATTAGAAATTAATAAAAATTAAACAGAACAAACAAACGAGCAAAAAATTTATGAATTAACTAAAACAAAAAAGAAACAAATTAGGAATGAACAAAAAACAAAAGCACAAATAAAAACAAACAAACAAAGTAGTATAGAAAATATAGAATATAGAATATTTGTATAGAAAATATACAAATTAACCAAAAAAAGAAAGAAACAAATTTGGAATGAACAAAAAACAAAAGTACAAATACAAAAAAATAAATAAAAGGAAAATTTACAAACTGAAGTAAAAAAAAAAGAAATTAAAGTCCAAAACAAAAACAGACAAAAGATACAGAGTGAAAGAACAAGACAAAATAAACTAAAAACGCAAATTAACAAATGAATTAAAAATTAACAAAAACAAACAAAAGCAGAAGACCAATAGGAAAAAACACCAAAAAAAATGAGAAGAATGAAAGAAAACAATGAAAAAAAAAAGAAAGAAAAAAGTTGAAACAAACGAAAGGCCAGTAAGAAACAGAAAGAACAAACAACTGAAAACAACAGTAGAAAATGAATGAAACCACAACATGAACAAAAAAGAAAAGAATGAACGAAAGAAATAAAAGCACAACTGGAAAAATGAAAAAGAAGAACATACACAACGGAGCAAATCAATGTAGGCGCAAACGAGCAAGTGAACGAAAACACAGGATGAACAAAAAACAAGGAGGATTGTCATTTCATCTGCGTGTCTTGACTCACCAGGCTCTTCCTGGTGTCGGGGACGGCCGTCACGTCCACAGGCTCTCGCTCCACCGCGTTAACGAAACGAGCCTCGGCCACAGCGACCGCGCAGATCACGTGAACCCACCTGCGGACGGGACACCAAACACAGAGTTCGTTTGGCAAACGAGCACGAACAGTAGCTTCTCGTAATTGACATGCGATATGAGAGAAACAGAGTTTGAGATATTAGACCTGTCATCTGTGGTTCTCTTCAAAGCTCCTCCTCTTAAACTGCACAAACAGCAGGCCTGCGACGATAAACAACACCAATGAACACAATGAACAAAACGCTTCAGCGCAACAATAAATGTGCCAGGATTAGTGCACAGTTTTCTGCTGAAGACTTACATGTGAACAGTATAAATGATTTATAACTAGTCGTAGGACTAATCTATGTTTGCGTGAAAGGTGTTTGCTACTTACGGCTGTCCATTCGGCCGCAGTACACCGAGAACACATCCAGCCCTCCTGTTTTGTGTCGGGATTGACGCCGTAACAACCTGAAAGAAACGAGAACGGAAACTTAGCCGTCTAGGAACCAAACTGATAAATGTGCATTCAGATTTATTTATTTATTAAACGCATTTTGTATGTTTAAATGGTTTGCGTTATTTACAAAGATAAATAGTTTCTGTAATTTTACATCAAAAACATCTTTCTCCTCAGTTTGACATGAAAAATAAATGTAGAATGGAAGAAAAATAAGAATAAAATAAGACTAAACAAAAACAGATATAACAAGCTGAAAAGTAAACAAATAAAAGGAAATAAGCACAAACAAAAGCATAAAAGAATAGAAAAACCAAACAAAACAAAAATATATTAAACATACTGTGGTCACTAGTATACGTAATTAAAAAATAAACAGGTTTTGTAATTTTCCATTAAAAAGCAACTTTATTCACCTACATTTAATACAAAAAGAATAAAAGATGAAAGAAAGAAAATAAGAGACATCTTGGTAAAACAAAAATCAGAAGTCAAACCAAAAAGAAAAAAATTGGAAGAACAAAACCAAAGAAAAAAAAAAAAAAAGAATGAAGGGTATTTCGATTTATATGCTTATCTGTAATTGTATTGTTGTATTGTTAATTTTTAAGAACTTGGTAAGAAAGAATAATCAAATACAGAAAGTTCAAAATTAGCAGTTTCTGGAATTTTATTTCCAGAAAATTTTCACATCTTGATTTAAACGTCCTGTATGTAATGTAAAGATACTGTAATGTCACTGTAAACCTATTAAAATAATAGTTTTAAAATAACCTATTAAAATAAGGTATATTAAAATAACGATTTAGCCGTTGCATGATACATCCATCCATCACGTTGAATGTATAACTTTTTTATTTTTGGTATTTTGGCCCAGTTCACTCATGTAGCTGTGAAAACAGATGCCTGCTGAAACTGAAATATATATACATCTTCATGACTAGATACAGGCGTTAGAGAAGCGGTCACGGGAATATTTCTGCCTACGCTCCGCCCACAGAAAAACGCCACAATGTTTACTAACAGAAAAAGGGTCTGTAGTAAGTAATACAGACCCTCTCATGTCCCTATAGTAAGACAATCTCTGGTAATTACCGCGGTCTCCCTGCGAGCGCGCCTCAGGAAAATGGACTGTCATATCGCGCGCGCCGGAGGTGAAAGCTCACGCGAACGGAAAGCTGCTGTTGACACGCTGTCATTTGCCGCTCTTCCCGCCTTATCGAAATCAGCAGCTTTCTGCAGGTAAACACGAGCAGCGGGACAGCACGGCCGAGCCCAGCCGGAGCCGTAATGGAGGACGGGACACACACACAGCCTTCGGGCATTAGTTTAATATGCGACAAGCGCACATGTTCTGGCGAGCCACTTTCATAAGCGCTGCGAGTGAGTTCAAGCGTACGAACGCTTAGCAAAAACCCAAAATAGTACGGAGAAGCGAGGAGGCAAAGACAGCGTCGACTAACAAGCTGTCTTTCACTTCACGGCCCTTTCTTCAAGCCTTTGGAAAGCAAACAAGCTGGAGATGCTGCTGCTGCTGTTGTTGTTTTTCGCAGCAGTTCCTTCACGTTCATTCGGGTCGGTGGTTCGCTGTCGCCTCTGTAAGAGGAAGTCGAGGGAATCTGAGCGTTTAAAACACCTCCGGGGAGCCGCGGGAAGCTCACTGCATGGAGACAGTAAATGAAAGCACTAAGCCACTTGAGGTCAAAATGTAGTGATTTTACTATAGGAAAGGGGTTTGATGCAGTAAAATCTCTATTACATGCAGCCTTGAGTGGCTTATTAATTACATTAAACCAAGTTAAGAGTAAAATGATTAAGACATTTAAAACAATATTTGTGAAAAAAATAATCATCATATTAAAATTATACAAAAACAAAGCATAAACAAATAAAATAAAAGGACAGACAAATAAATAAAAATATGAGAACAAAAAAAACAAAAACAAATTATGACAGGTGAAAATGACAAAATTTTACATTAGAAATGAACAAAAAAGCAGAAACTACAGGAAAAAACCAAAGAGAAACAACGAATTACGTAACATAAAATGTATATATAATTAAAAATGATAATCATAATTAATTTACTATTATTATTATTAAAGAAAAAAACGACAAACGAAAGAAAAAAGGTGAAAGAATGTAAAAAAATTGACAAAAAGAAAAAAAGATTCAAATTAAGGGGAAATTAAAGAAAAAAAGAATAAACGAAAAGGGAAAAAAGAAACTAAAATAAAATGACATTAACAAAAAGAGAATTTACATTATTATTATTATTATTAAAGAAAAAGAACAAAAAAAAACAAAAAAAAGAACGGTTACACTATTTTAAGGTGTCCGTGTTACAGTGTAATTATACATTTAAGTGCTGAGTAATATTAATTAACTAAATGTACTTACTACATGATTAGGGTTTGGCTTAGGGTTACTTGCATGTAATTATGAATAATTTATTGTTATTAGAATAGTAAGTACATGTAACGTGTGTAACAAGGACACCTTAAATAAGGTGTTACCAAAAGAACCAAATGAAGGAAAAAAAAAACAGCTAAAGAACAAAGAACAAATAAAAGGAAAAAATAGGACCACAACAATTATAATAAAGAAATACAACAATTATAATATTATTATATTAAAGAAAAAAGAAAAAAAATGAACAAAATATATAAATGGTAAAAAAACGAGTGATAAAAACAAAAAGAAAAAGTACAAAAAGAATGACAGAAAAAAATATAAAAAGAACTAAATTATGAACAAACAATAGATGCCAATAATATACTAAATGAATTAATAAATCAATATATCAAAAACAAAAAATGAACAAAGAAATAGTTATATGTACAAAAATATAACAATACTACTACTACTAATAATAATAATAATAATTAATATTATTGTAGACTTAAGAGTTGCAAAAACAATGCTTCCACTAATTAATAAAGTAACTGTAGGCCGTTCACCATACCTGGTGCAGTAATATATAACTGATATGACACAGGTGCAAATTATATATCAGCTATTTCAATCGAACGCGGGTCAATGGGGGAGATTTATGAGCCAGAAATATCTGTTTCATAAGCCTTGCTTCTTTCAGAAAGCTTGATCGGAGCTGACAGCAGCGCAGGTAAAATATGAGCAAGTATTCTTCTGACACACAGTGACGACTTGAATTAGTTTGACAGAGTGAAAACAGAGCGACGCTAAAGTGATTAGCGCTGCTAAAAGCAGACGAACGCGCGACGGCTCATGCGAGAGCGATCGCACTTCATAAATCTGAACTCCTCGCCGTAATGAACTTACAAACCGTCATCGAAAGCTATCTGAGCGAAACCGAGTGTTTTTTTAGCACGCTGCCGTTCATCCGTCGTTCTTTCGCGAGTAAATCTAATCATATCGTCAGCCGATGGCAAATATCACGGCCGGATGCTTCTGGAAAACACAAAAACACCAAGAAAACTGAAATAGTTTGGTCTACTGTCATTTTCGTTTAAAGCACAACTGGGCCAATCAGAGCACGGTATCACCTCGGTGAACTCGCCGCTAATTGGCAACGCGGCTTAGACTCGCGCCGTGGAGAGAAACCGGCGAAACGAGCCGCTTTGCCGTCTGTGTTTTCCTCTTCGGGAGGTTTTTTTTTTCTGAGCTCTTCTAAATAAATAACTGGAGTTCAGCCTGACTGATGGCAAATTGGCTGGAGTGACGGCCGGGAGACGCTCTCGCGACCAGATAAAGAAAGAATCAAGGCCGTTTATTAGCAAACACTGACGGAAATATGCAGATTGGTGTGAAGGAGGCAAACAAAACAGCTGGAGATACAGATACAAACGTAAAAAGATGGGAGAGTTTTTGACTTCCTTTATTAGGAGGAAGGCCAAGAGACTAACACAATAGTTAACATTATATATTAGTATTATATAGTTATTATATAGTATAATAGTCTATAATAGACTTCTTTTATGTCTTTTAGGAAAAACAGTGGCAACACACCAATAAATAAACAAAATAAATAAATAAATAACCAGGAAAAATAAAAAGGTAATATATTAAAATATATACTATTTATAAGAAGTATTGGTTTTTATCATTTTAATTTATATTACTATATTATTTTATATATTATTAATTATATATAAATGGAGTCGGCGTCCATCAAGCACATTTGTACAAAAAAATGATTAAATGCCAGTGCACTGTAATTCAAAAACATGTTCTGTGTGAACCGGCCTTTAGCTTAACACATTAACGCCGTGATAAGTGTCTTTGTATCATGAGAAGCACATGTGAGGTGTGTTACTCACTGGCGTGGACCTGTAGGCTACAGCTCCCGCAGGACAGCAGGACGCTGGTGCCGTCGTCACCGATGTGGGAGTTCGACGGCAGCGGTTCGGTGTTCTCGGCACCCGCGCTGAAACACATCTCTGGAACCAGCGGACGCGTGCGACAGCCGACCCGCGACACCAGACCGGATGTGTCCGAGAGATGGAAGGGATCCTTAACGGGCTAAACACGCACAAAACACAAGAGAGAGGAGAGCATGCTAAACCAAAGAGAAATAAACACAGATTTAAAACAACTTCCTGTTCAATCAGGTTGAAATGGACCAGACTTTATGCCGATAGTCAAAATTCTGATTACGTATTATGATATACTATAATGTATTGATTATGTACTATTACAAATTATTTCAGTATTTTGATGCAGCGGCACTCAGCGCATTACCTGTGTGTACGGACAGAAGAGCGTGCAGACGGCGCAGTGCGGCTCGATGGTTGCCATCGCAGCGTTGAACTGTTTCTCGGCCAGGAAGTTTGGCAAACGGTTCTGCCACAGTGCGTTTTCCTCAGACTTCTTAGCCTCCGGCTGCACACCGCCACCTACAGGCAGCCCAGAGTACAGCTCTACAGAAACACACAGAGAGAAACGACAAGCGTGAGATTCACACATCAGATACACACACTACAACAAGTCACTATACATCACCTTACAATCAATAAAGATAGATGATAGATAGAATGAACGAATTAACAAACAGATAGATAGATAACCCGATAGATAGATAACACAAAGATAACCCGAGTAAATACAAAATGCAGTTTTGAAATAATGATTTCATTTATTAAGGGAAAAAAGCTGTCTACGTGAAAAAGTAATTGCCCCCTAAATCTAATAACTGGTTGTGCCACCCTTTGCAGCAACAACTGCAATCAAGCATTTGCGATAACTGGCAATGAGTCTTTCACATCACTGGGGCCACATTTTGGCCCACTCTTCTTTGCAGAATTGTTTTAATTCAGCCATATTGGAGAGTTTGAGCATGAAAGGACTGTTTAAGGTCATGCCACAGCATCTCAATTGGATTTAAGCCCGGACTTTGACTTGGCCACTCCAAAACCTTAATTTTGTTTTTCTTGAGACATTCAGAGGTGAGCTTACTGCTGTGTTTGGAATCATTGTCCTGCTGCAGAACCCAAGTGCACTTCAGCTTGAGGTCACAAACTGATGGCCGGACATTCTCCTTCAGGATTTTCTGATAGAGAGCAGAATTCATGGTTCCATCAATTATGGCAAGTCATCCAGGTTCTGAAGCTGCAAAGCAGCCTCAGACCATCACACTGCCACCACCATATTTGACTGTTGGTATGATGTTCTTTTTATGAAATGCTGTGTTGGTTTTACACCAGATGTAACAGGACACACACCTTCCAAAAAGTTCAACTTTTGTCGCATCAGTCCACAGAATATTTGCCCAAAAGTCTTGGGGATAATCAAGATATTTTTTGGCAAATGTGAGACGAGCCTGTGTGTTCTTTTTGGTCAGCAATGGCTTTTGCCTTGGAACTCTCCCATGGATGCTGTTTTTGTCCAGTCCCTTTCTTATTGTTAAATCATGAACACTGACCTTAATTGAGGCAAGTGAGGCCTGCAGTTCTTTAGATGTTGTTTTGGGTTCTTTTATGACCTCCTGGATGAGTCGTCTTTGTGCTCTTGGAGTAATTTTGGTAGGCCGGCCACTCCTGGGAAGGTTCACCACTGTTACAAGTTTTCTACATTTGTGGATAATGGCTCTGACATGGTTTGCTGGAGTCCCACAGCCTTAGAAATGGCTTTATAACCCTTTCCAGACTGATACATGTAAACACTTTTGTTTCTCATCTGTTTATGAATTTCTTAAGATCGAAGACTGATATGTTGCTCTTTAAACATGCTTCACTTTGTCAGACAGGATCTATTTAAGTGATTTCTTGATTCAACAGGTCTGGCAGTAATCAGGCCTGGTTGCGGCTAGTGAAATTTAACTCCGCTTTCTAAAATAATGTGGTTAATCACAGTTCTTTCATGATTTAATAGGAGGGGGCAAGTACTTTTTAACTTAGGCCAGGTAGGTTTGGACAGCTTTTTTCCCTTAATAAATGAAAGCATCATTTAAAAACTGCATTTTGTATTTACTTGCATTATCTTTGTGTAATATTAAAATTAGTTTGATTATCTGAATCTTTTAAGTGTGACAAATATGCAAAAAAAAAACAAAAACAAAAAACAGATAGAATGAAGAAATGAAAGATAGATAGATAGATAGAAAGAATGACAACGAATGAACGATAGATAGATAGATAGATAGATAGATAGATAGATAGATAGATAGATAGATAGATAGATAGATAGATAGATAGATAGAATGAAAGAAAGAAAGAAAGAAAGAAAGAAAGAAAGAAAGAACGAACGATAGACAGACAGAATTAACAAACTATAGATATTTAGACATACAGACAAATGTTTAGACAAACTGACAGATATTTAGATGTCTAGACAGACAGACGCAACAATAATTGTAAAGTGCGCAGAAGCTAAATAAGAAGAATTTTAATATGATTCTGCCTCAAAATGCACATAGCTTAGAGGTAAATGAATCAGATAGCAGTGAAACACGGCTCAGTATGAGTGTTGTCCTCTTCCTCTGAGCCGTGACTCTACAGACAGCAGGTGAAGATGTATTTTTGGAGAGTTTTGATGCCCCTCTGTCCTGTATTTTGCCCCCTGCAGTGACAGCGGGTGGTGCGGGTTTACAGCTGCCTGTCTCTTCATAACTCACAGCACAGACAAATCAATAACCTTCTTTCAGCCGCCCCGTCTTATAAAGCGCTGATTGTTTGCGGCTGCTTTCTTTCATACTTTATTGCTTTTGCTCTTTGTGCTGGCGAGTGCACACTTTCACAACAAGCAAACAAACACAAAACAACATTTCGCCATCAAACCAGAACACTCCGAAATGAAACGCCAGCCTGAAATGTTCCAAAAACATTCATATTGTAAAAACATATCTAACTTTATCTAACTAATATCTAACATCTTTTTCCTCAGTGGAAAATGTGCCGTCAGGCATTTACCCAGGAAGCAAAGCTTCTTTTGTTCTCCTGAATGCCATGTGACAACAAATGCAGAATATTTCTCGTATTAACCCACGTAAATGCAAAAATGTAACACTGGCATGTCAAAGAGTGACAGAAACGTCTTAATAATGTTTTAATTTAATAACTTGCGTTGTCAGAAATTGGGCCTCATTCAAGAAACTAGTAAAACAAATTAAAAAATCATTTCTAAACCTTTCTTCCATAAATTAACAAATAATTTTCACCAATTTAAAAAATAACATACAAATGTACTTTTTTTTTTTTACGTCTTTTAAGAACATCATTATGAAGTTCACTCATGAAACAATGAAATTTTTCATAAAACTATTCTAACGCAAATTTAACAATTTAAGCAAGAATGTTTATTGAATGTCATTAAATTTTTTGATTGGACATTATTGGATTATATGGACAAAAAAACATGAGCAAAACATGTAATTCAAGAACAGCTTTATGAACAATTTAAAAATTGTAATTTTCGTACATTATTTCAAATGTAATGATTGAAACATGAGGAAAAACGAGTTTCTGTGCATGCACGAATGGGTTTATAAACAAACTTACATACAACAGTTGATTTTAAAAATGTCATTACGAACTTAATTTGAAGCATGAGCAAAATTAATTCATCAAAAATTTTCATAAAACTATTCTAATGCGAATGTCTGCATTAAATTCAATGAACTATGCAAGAACACTTTACAAACATTCCATTTTACGGACATTGTTACAATCTGCATTTAAAAAACACAAGCAAAACGTAAATTACCAATAGCATTACGAACAATTAAAAAAAATATCATTACGAATAACCTTCAAATCATAATATTTTGCAAGTTAATTTGAATATATTTTTTGAAACATGAAAAACAAGTGCATGCAAGAATTGCTTAATGAATGTCATTTTAAGGACATCATTACGAAATTCATTCGAAACATGAGCAAAACAAATTCACGAAAATCTTTTGTAAATCCGTTCTTACATAAAACGTTACACTGAAATTTCAAGTGATAATAATGTTCTTACAAACAATTTACACAGAAATCTGCTTACGTTTCATGAATGAGGCCCAAAATATTAAGTGACATTTTTAACTTATTTCAATTTCATACTTAAAGTACATTGCGCTTACTGTTTATCGTTAATGATGTCTTAAAAGCAGTACTCACCCTCGTCGCTGGAGGCTTCCTGCTTGACTATGGAGTGAGGAGAGCGCATGGGCGGCTTGCTGAACGGATGTCTTCGGCTCTTCTTTACCTCAACTTTCTTCTTCAGCTTCGTGAAGGGACTCGGCTGAGAACAAAAACATTTAATGATAATTTACTTTAATGTTTAAAATCCCCTCAAAAACCCTTTGGGATCAGAGAAAGCGCTGACCTGCAGGCCGGGAGCGGCTCCATTACTCTCAATGTCGCTGGAAGCGAACTGCTCAAACACCTGCTGGAAGGAGAGCTCGTCAGGATGCTTCGGCTTCTTCTTTTTCTTTTTCTTCTTCTTCTCCTCCTCTACGTTTTCCAGCGGAGGATCCTGGGGATCTGTTTTTCTGTCTTCACCGGCTGTACAACAACAAAGATGGAGGAATGGGATGAGAATACCATCACATATTCAGTAATAAGGCAGTTGCTAGGGTTTATGGGGTGGATGCTATATGATAAAAGTTTGCTCCCATCACCTCCTTCCCGAAGTGCCGCTTCTGCTTCCGCCTGCTCCTGCTCCTCCCTCTCCAGCGCCTCCAGCGTGAGGAGCGCCTCCCGCGCCATGCGCTCGTCCCTCTGCTGCCGTCGTTGCTGCTCGCGCTCCTCCACTTTATGCAGATACTCGCTCATGTCCAGCTCCACTCCCTCCTCTGCCAGGACCTTCACCTCCTCCAGCTTCAGACGCCGAACTGTTTAACCTTCGCCTGAGCTCTACAAAAAAACAACGCAAACGGATAACAAAATTATTTCAACTCACACATTTCCCACTTCATAGTTTTTATTTATTACGATTTGAACTGTAAAGGTCAAATGTCAATAAAAACTTTGTAGGAGCTCTACAAAAAACAAATCGCAAATAGATAAACTTTTGTTTTAAACCAAACGTTTCGGCTTGATAGATTTTATTTATTACAATTCAAGTAAAATTTACAATTCAGGTAACAGGACAATAAAAACTTTGCCTAAGCTCTACGAAAAAACAAACAAACAATGCAAACACAAATTTTATTTCAAACAAAACCTTTTCCCACTTTATAGATTTATGTATTACGATTCGAAAATTAAAGGTGAAATGCCAATGAAAACCTTGCTGAGGTCTACAAAAAAATGGATAAACTTATTTAAAACCAAATGTTATCCCATTTGATATTTTTATTTGTTATGATACGAACAATAAAAGGTCAATAAAAACTTTGCCTAAGCACTGCAAAAAAACAAACAAAAAAAACCCGCAATGGATAAAGAACTTTTATTTCAACCCAAATGTTTCCCACTTGATTGTTTTTATTTATTATGATTCAAACCGTAAAAGTGAATTCATGGCTAAACTGAACTGTCATTAAAATGAAACAATTAATTATTTGCACCGAAAATCCTTTGTGTGAGCTCTACAGCGAACAACCAAAACAGATAACTTGTTTCAAACCAAGCTTTCTGACTTGATAAAATTCTATTTATTAAGAATAAACAATAAAAATGTTATTAATTAAATTAATAAAAATGTATTAAATTAAATAAATTTTATAATATTTAATAATTTAATAAAATTAATAAATTAATAAAATCAATTAAATTAATACAAAAAATAACAATAAAGGTCATTTCACGTCCATGGCAAATTTTTAAATACCATAAATTTTTTTTTTTCTGTATTACAAGAGCTGACCATAAATGTCATTGTAACATATTCCTACATCACGCTATCTCAACTTTTTAATATTATCATTCAATAAAATATTATGAGCAATTTAACAATGTTTTGTGTTTATTAAGAGCACATAGTTTACTGACAATTTACGAAAACCTTTGCGGTGACGTTGTTAAAACTAAACAAGTTTCCACAAAGCATGTTCAAGGGACCGACAAAAATTTGTTTCTAAAATCAATAACAAAGGCCAACCAGCAGATTTTTACAGCAACAAAATGAAAAAAGAAAAATTGTCGGCACCTGCGCAGGAGTTTCTCTCTGTAGGTGACTCTGGTGTTCCTCCAGTGCTCCAGCTCGGGGCTGGTGAGGCTCGTGGGTTTCAGGTGGTCCAGGACCGTGTTGTCTTTCCCCTGTTTCCACAGATCGTAGCGGTCAGGCTGCAGACAGCGAACGAAGACGTCCATGGAGATCTTCACCATGTCCTTACGGCACGTGCACTGCAGAAGACAAACGAGAACCAACAACTTTAAAGTCAACAACTGCAAAACAGTTCTGTCTCTAAGTTCTGACTACACGATATATGATTTAACACAATCACGGCCAATCAGAATGAATTTAAAGTTCAGTACACAACTATGTGGAGTGATATTTTGGACCAATGGAATTCCAGGGTGGGCGGGGCTAATCAGCACATAAAATGTGTATTAATTTATTTGTATTATTGTATAGTAATTTTAATTCATATTGCATTATATTATTTTTTAAATCTGTTTAAATATACATTTTTGTATGCATTTGTTTATATTTGTTTTCATTTCTGGTCTTCAGTTTTGAGATTAAAAGAACAATCGAGAGTAATGTGAATAAAATGCAAATTAATTTAAAATGTATTAAATATTTATAAATATTATACATTAAAAATATTTATAAATATTACTAATAATGAATAAATATTAGCATAAATAATACATATTCATTATAAAATTTAATTAAAAATTAATACTATGCAAATTAAAAATAAATACATCTTATACAAAAATATATAAATTAATATATTTAAATTAAAATAATATAAGGTAATCTAAATTAAATTAAAACATTAAAAAATAATACTACACATTAATACAGATATTTAAATTAAAAAATTAAATGTAGATGATTAAAATACATAAGTCATTTTAAGTCAAGTTGCTAGGAGCAGATTTAAAGTAAATCTGAAGTATAATATTTCAATGACAACAAAATATTACGTGTTTTTCTAATATATATATATATATATATATATATATGCAAATTCACTACAAAAAAGACCTTAAAAACTACAAAATATTGGGGTTCAAAAAGATGAAACTGTATAACAGATGAGAATCAAATGAACTACATCATGGGAGTCGTGTCTGAAACAACGACTGAAAGGAAAATGAAGGCGATGGAGACAAGATGTGATGATTAGATGAAATAAGTTTTCATGCAGGTGCGCAGACATGAGATTATTAAATCATCAGCGCCGACGACTGGAAGGGGAAAAAAAACGCTTTTAATCGCAGAGTTTGCGCAGCGTGGACCGAAGTGAAAAACGCACAAATCAGCATCTCTCAATCAACAGAGAGAGAGAGACGGATGGAAATAAAAGTCATTTTCCTGCGAGCTGCAGTTGGCTGTATTACACCGAGCCGTTATTTCCTGCGCCGCGCTGGAGCTGCTGTTCAATTACCAGAAACATTCTGCAGCTGAAGTGAAGACAAACACAGCAAACACTGTGTGTGTGTGTGAGGGCATAATAATGGTGACAAGCGCTATTCTTCACTCCGAAATGTCAATGTCTCGCAGCGTAACTCCAGGGCTTGCCATATTATGCTCAGAAATGCAATTCCAGCCCAACTGGAAGGATCCGACTCCACCTGGAAAACAAGCGGCGCTGAGGAGAGGAACCAACCAAAACTAAAAGTATAATCATGCTGTGAACATTTTTCAGGAGAGTAACTGAGACTCAGCTGTTTCCAAAACACTTCTACATTTCTTTAGCAAAAATTGTGACAACAGGGAGATACATGTGTGTGTGTGTGTGTGTGTGTGTGTGTGTGTGCGCATTTTAAAATCGGTTTAAAAAAAAGAAAAAGTAAAGTATGTATTGTGATTATTTTAGACTGCAACAATGAAAAGTTAAACTGGAAAAAGCATATAAAAGCATATATTTATAAATATATAAGTAATTTAAAAGAATAATATAAAATAATGCATAATAATTTAAAGTAATATAAATGAATTAAATTATCAAATAAACTGTACAAATTAATACAAACAAATTACATAAAATGGTGGCGGAATATTTAAATAATGGAAAAAATAACTTAAATTACATATACATATATATATTTATCAGAGGTTGCGTTAGACTTTAATATTATCCGTCATTTTGACGGACAGGGTCGTAAAAAATTCCGTCATAATCTATTATTACCCGTCATTTTAATTTTCGTATTTTAATTATAATAACCCATTTAATTGCTTTTATTTTTGTTCACGTTTTCATTTTTAATAATGAACCTAAAGGACGAGCATATTGGCTTATGCATTTATTTATTTATAAAGAGAACAGAGACTGCGTCAGCGACAGCGGAGGACACTTAAAACAACAAAATATGCTAGTGCTGGATAAAAAAAATTAAAAATAAAATAAAACCGATTTCTCTGTTTTAATAGATTCTTATTTTTATGAACCAATATCGTTTCTTAACTCCCAATCGATACTGTTTTCATTTGATGAATGCACAGTAACGTTAGACAATCGGCTAAACTTTGTGCGTTGTTACTTTTGAAATGAAATGCAGTCTCAGGTTTCAAATTCTGTCCATTTTATTAGGAAATTCAAGCAATAAATACCGTTTTGGCTTTAATGTGGCGTGATAGATCGCTGTAGACACCTCAGATCAAGCGATTCGCTTTACTATACTTGACAGGGAGTAATCAAAGACACAGCAAAAGACCTTTATTTTTGTTCTGGAGACGATCGCGCGCTCTGCTGCCTCACTGGAGCGCACTCGTCACCAACTGGACAGGGCTGGGAATTACAGTTATAAACTACAATAAATCACCCTCAGTGTGTGCAATCTGCCAAAGTGACGGAGGCCTTCAGATTTTTCCGTCACTGCTAAAACAATTCCGTCAATGACGGAGAATTTTCGGTTAACGCGACCTCTGATATATATATATATACACATACAAATTGGAAAAAAAAGTCCCTAAAAACTACAAAATACTGGTGAAAATTGTAAATATATATATTCATATAAATACATTTTTATAAGCATATTTGAAAAACTTTGAAAAAAACTATACACACACACTACGGTTTAAAAGTTCGAGGCAATATGTTTTTCTGTTTTTTAAAGTAGTCTCTTCTGCTCACCGAAGCTGCATTAATTTGATAAAAAAAATTACAGCAAATACAGTAAAACTGTAAAATATCAGTTTTCTATTTGAATATTTTTCAAAATACAATGTATTCACGTGATGCAAAGCTGAATTTTTCAGGATTTTTTGATAAATAGGAAGCTCAAAAGAATAGCATTTATTTGAATTAGAAATATACTGTAAGATTATAAATGTCTTTTCTTTAGCTTTTGATCAATTTAATGAAATTTCAAAGTTTTGCATTGTAGTGAATATATACACTTAAAAATGAAGCAAAAAAAAAGAAGAATTAAAAGATATGTATAAAAAGTGAGTATAAAAGTTTTTACACCTTAAAATAAAGTTTAAAAAAAGAACAAAACAATTATTTTGATACTGAACTCTCTGGGATCAATCTCTTTTATTGCTGTATTTCTCACTGCTAAACCAATAAATGGAAATGGAGTGAGAAACAATCACAGGCCTCTGAAGACACCAGAGCGATGAAGCTGCATCTCATATCTGAGATGAACATGTTAATAACTCCGTAAACTCATCGTGTCTCTCTCACTAGACCAGGTCTGGCCATTACATGAGCCGCTGCAGGTGGATTATTACCGGTTTCTCTTAGATCTCACACATGATGGGTGATTTATTCACAGTACATTCACAATGATAGAAAATCAAGCAACACTCTGAATATACATTTTTTTTTTTTATCTGATTGAAGGCACCATTAAAAAATGTTAATTTTTCCATGCATAAAAATGAAAATATAACATATGCATGTCCACAGCATCAGCAACACCGTTATTGCACATAAAACATTCTTTAACAGGCCAGAAATCAGTATTTTGTCATGAATGTGCAGGTTTAAAGATCTCTGACTAATGAGGCGCTCCATCAGATGCCTGTAGAAGAGAACTAAAATAATGAGTGGGACTGAGAGCGACACGAGAGAGATTCAAACGCAAAATCCGCTCGTGTGCTTTAATTAGCCGCACGTCTGTGACCCGACATTCAGCACATCGCTAATCATTACAATACATGCAGATCATCAGCCGCGCGAGTCACAAATGACGAGAGTCTCTAAATGCCAGAGCGTAACACGAGTGCAAAAAACGACTCGCGTGTGTGTAATATGAGAGAGAGAAAAAGACATACGAAAAGAAAGCAAGCAAGAAAAGAAAGAACAGAAAAAGAACGAAAAAAATGAAGAAAATGAAAAAAAAAAAAAAAAATCAATCAAAACGAAAGAAAAAAACGAAAAGAAAAAAGTAATGAAAAGGACAAACAAGGACAAATGAAAAGAAAGAAAGCACAAAAAAGAAAAATAGAAAGAACAAAAAAAAAACGAAAAGGACAAATGAAAAGAAAAACAATCAAAAAGAATAAAAAGCACAAACAAACAAAAAAAAAAAACTAATGAAAAGGACAAATGAAAAGAGAAAAAAAAACAAAAAGAAAATGAAAAGAAAGGACAAACAAAAATGACAAACGAAAAGGACAAAAGAAAAGAAAAAAACAACAAAACAAAAAGGACAAACAAAAAACTATGAAAAGGGCAAATAGAAAAAGAACAAACTAAAAGAAAAGAACAAAATAAATAAAAAGTATGAACAAAGGACAAATGAAAAGAAACAAACAACAAAAAGACAAAAATAAAATTAAAATTAAATGAAAGAACAAATGAAAGACAAAAAGAAAAAAGAAATAAAGGACAAACGAAAAGAAAAAAAACAATCAAAAAGAAAGAACAAATGAAAAGGACAAACAAAAAGAAAATGAAAAGAAAGGACAAACAAAAATAAAGAACAAAAAGAATAAGAATAAAAACAAAAAGGACAAATCAAAAGAAAAAACAAACGAAAATGTACAAAACAATAGAAAGAGAAAAAAAACATGAAGTGAATAAGCAAACAAAAGCAGCCAAAATGAAAGGATGAATGAACGAGCAAATGAATCAGGAGCAAAGAAGCAAAAATGAAATAATGAATAAAAGTGTGCAAAATAACTAACGAAAGCACAAAAGAACAAGCAAAGGAACGAAACAAGAACGAGTGTGAGAAAGGGGCAGTGACTGAGTGAGTCATGTAGTGAATCATTCGTCGCTCACCTGCGTAGCCATCTTGCCGTAGTCGATCCAGCGCAGCGTCGCGAAGTTTGTGGACTCAGCGCAGTTGAAGCCGTGGTTGAATCCGGCGTGATATCCATACGGGAACGTGATCATGAACTCGCCCTCCTCCTGCGTGATCTACGAGAGAAAGAAAACAATGCCAAAATCATCACAACGAGGCCCGTGCGCAAAATCTACGGCATCGTTTTACGTCATCTGTGCTGATTATGGTGTAAAATCTTGTTAATTGCACAAAATGAATACAATAAAACACAAAGTGTGAGAATTAGATTCTTACGCCGATGTCGGAAAACTGTAAAAAGTACAGCGTTTTATAGCGAAAAAAGAAAAGAAAAATGTGAACAAATTGATAAACAAAAAAGAAACAAAAAGGAACAAACAACTTACTACTTTTATTAGCTATTTATTTAATGAATACTTAAATAAAAGTCAAATGAATTACAAATTAATACTTTTAAATTAAATTGACTTAAAAGGAACTACTTTTATTATTATAATTTAATTAATTAATGAATTAATGATTGAACAACTTAAATGTCAACTACAATAATTAAATTAACTTTTAAGTTAAATATAGTTTCATTAAAAAGTGAGGTATTAATTGTAAAAAATGTGCAAATTTAAATCGCGAAAAATAGATTAGACAAAAAACGAGATCAAGAATGAATAATAAACAAAAAGAAATGAAACAACCTATTTCTTTTGTTACTTTTATCGTTAGAATTTTTAATTAACAGATGAATCATTAAAAAATAATTAAGTCAATTAAATTAAAATATAACGCATGACAAAGAATTATGAATGTAAAAGAAAAAAACAAATTCAAGAAAAATTACAAATGAACAAAAAAAATAATACTTTTATTATGTTTAATTTGAAAATGCATAAATAATTTAAAAAATACTAAATAAAAAAATAAAGAAAGCAAGAGAGAATTATGAATGTGAAAGAACAAAATGAAGGAATTAAAAGAAAAATTATGAACAAATTAAGTAACAAATGCATAAAAAAAGTATAATAAAAATAAATGAATATAATTTACCGTATTGACCCGAATATAAGACGATGTTTTTTTCTTGGAAATACATCTGAAAAAACGCTGTCATCTTATATTCAGGGTCTAGACTTTGACATGTCAATAATATACCCACAACAATAGGTGGCGCCAAAAACGCCTAAAACGAGTGTGCCATGAAATATGTAATGTAATGTGTGCTGTAAAGATCGCGAGTGAAAACAAAAGAAAAGCTTACAGCGGCATGAGATCGTGACTGTCATGTTAGCCTGATGGGACCAAACTTCCTCTGTAAGTGATTTAAAAACATAAGACAGTACCCAGATTTGAAGACTACAATAAGATTCACTTCTACTGATAATAAAATTTTGGCAGGCTACTATAAGATGGATAGCCTAAATGTTATATAATTCAGATGGGCTACCTGTTATTTCAATGGTATATCAAAAAGTGTATATTTGTCAATGTCATTGTTGGTACATTTTACCAGTATTTACCATACTTTCAAAACAAAAATTAACATAGGAAAAATATGCAATTTGAAAATAAGTTTTACAGAGAGAGAGCAAAAAAAAAAAAACAAGATTTGGTTTTCAAAAAGCCTTTTTCCAAAAGGTACATCTGGAAAAAGGGGGGTCCTCTTATAATAAGGGTCGCCTTATATTCGGGACAATATGGTAATTAACATCAGGTATTATGGTGTAAACTCACGTTATAATTTTAATAAATATTTATAAATAAATATAAATAAAAGCACAAGTGTCTTTGTGAACATCTGGATGTTCACAAATGATGAATTTCTTGTTAATTCTGCACATATGCTAATAATCATGAAGCTCTCGGCTCATCCTCACGGGACGCATGTGTCTCTGAAGATGGAAGCGCTGGACGTTTCATTTTTTCCCAGCTATTGCTCCGTTACCCCACATATTATTAATTTCATCCAGCTCCACAGTAATCTGGGCGAAGGCAACATTTAAAGGACTCAGTGAACTGTACTTTGATGAAAGAGCCAATAACTGCTGAATTAAGCTGCAAATGACACTTCAGAGGGAGAAAAAGCCGTCCTGGGAAAATCAGCCGAGACCGAGAAACACGCCGGCTTCCAGCACTAATATCTGTAGCCATTAGCAACTGATGGGAAAAGAAATTTGCTGTGAGAAATCTTCAGCCTCTCCTCTCGTTTTCTCCCTCCATTCATCGTCTCCTTCAGACCTTGGGCTCCTCGGCCGCCGCCGGCCAAACGAAACGCTGGAAAGACATTTTCAGACGCTTCGAGCGCAATTAAGGTGGAGGCGCGGAGCATGGAGGAGAGTTAGCCGGCCTTAGCTAATGAATATTTTCATTTCACTCCATTTTCTAGCTCTGCGATCGGTGGAGTCACGCTTCAGCGTCACGCTGGCGTCCATTAGAAAGAAAGTCAGATTCATTAATGCCGTTCCGAGTCGTATTTCACTGCTACATGTCTGGTGTTTTTGTAGAATTAGTCCTCGGGCGTTTGTTCATTTAATGAAATTAGATTAATTCTACACCTGTAGAGAACGTGACTGTGTTATAGAGTGGCGATTACAGCTCAGACAAACATAAATAAACAAATATTTTAAAATCAATAAAAAAATTTAAATAAAATAAATACATTTAAAATGCAATACACAAATAAAAACATTAAAATCAAAATATTTAAAATAAATTACAAAATTATTTAAAATAAAAACATTCAAATAAAACAGTAAAAAGATTTCTAATAAATTTAAAAATATATAGATTTTTTTGCAGTATCTGCACAGATTATGAATAGAGAATGTCAAAGTAATAAACAAACAAACAAAAAGAACCAAAAATAACATGAAAAAGTATAATAAAAATAATATGACAATTTTCATTTGAACTGAAAGGAAAAAGTAAACTAAATTAATAAAATTAACTTTTAAAATAAAATGTAATTTTCATTAAAAAATAAATAAAAATAACATCAGGTATTATGATGTACATTTGCATTACAATAAAAACATCAGATTGCGAAAATATATATACAAATTGCAAATATATTATATATATTATATATACACACAAGTGACTTAGTGAATAACGATATATGAAAGTATTATTTATTTTAAATAAAATAAAACTCATTTTCATTTGAACTGAATTGAAGGAAAAAGTATATATAATCTGTATATAAAAGCAACATCATGCAATCTTCAAAATATATGTATGATTTTATTTTGAACTGAATAATAATGATGATGATGATAATAATAATAATAATATAATGATAATGTTCATAAAATTGTAAAGTAATAAAATTAACATTTAATTTTAATTAAAAAAAATAAAGTCAGGTATTATGGTGTACATTTGCATTACAAAAAAATCAGACTGCAAAATTTATTTAATTTAAATAAAAAAAATACATTCAGAGAAATTGTGTGTAATTTGTACATTTGCATTACATTAAAATCTGATATTATATAAATATGTATATTTAACCCCTTAACTGTCACTCACGGTTTTGAACACAGACATGATAGTGCACTATCCAAACTTATTTTTTTATAATTCATGAATGAAAACATTTTCCAACGTGATTTTGATGTACCATTTCCATGGTAATGCAATGTCTGATTTTAAAATGGGTTTCAAAGGATGAATTTTGAGATTTTAAGTTTTCAACTGATATATAATTTCTTATGATTTCTAAAGCGTGATAGAGAAAAAGGCAAAGCGTGATAGAGAAAAAGGCAACTAAGAAGACTTTCTGTGACAAAGGTCAGAACTCCTGTTATGATGTAGATTTTTCAGGTGCACTCTTGTCATAAATTAATCTATTACTTTTCCTACATAATTTTTTTACAAATAAAGTGGTAAAATACCTATTTAGGAGTCTTAGACCTTTCCAACGATATATAGTTTGTCATGATTAGATTAGGATTTAATTGTAAAATAGTGAAGTAACGAGGCGTCCCACAGGGTGGACGGTGACAGTTAAGAGGTTAAATAAAAATAAATAAACAATTAAATGTACAAAATATTTAATGAAAACGAAAATGACTGACATTTGAATTTTGCATTAATGTATTGTAAATAAAATAAATATTAAACATTTAAAATAAATAAAAAGTATTAAAATAAAATCTAAACCTAAACGCATATTAATATTTACTTTTTAACATATATTTTAATATTAATATATTTAGTTTTTAATTGTTTTCCCCCCAAATATTAATGCAAATTTACAGAAAATAAGAGAGAACCTAAAACAAGACCTAAAAGTCTAAATAATAATAATAACAATAATAATAATAATAATTCACAGCCGATTTTACTTCCATAATGAGTGTATTGTAACAGGTTATTCAACAAGAAAAAAAAAACATTTTGATTTCATGTTGACTTTACTTTAAGGTACTTCAAAGAATACCACAGTATAGCATCCAAGAAATATCCTATATATTGGTATTAAGTCTGGTATTATGTTTCGTACGGTCTTAACTGTGACCATAATGGCGGAGCGGATGAGATTTAATGCATGATTCCTGGGTCTCTTCTTACACTCTCGCAGATTGTTCACTAGCAGGAGTTTGAGCTGAAGCTCTAATAACGTCCCCAGACACACGGAGAGAGACAGACAGACAGACAGGAAACCTGCTGAGATCAACACTTCAGTGTCTCCCTCTCCGTTTCATCTCACTCCAGCTCCACAGAGTGTCACATCGACTCAAAAGTGACAATAACATCCGTCGCATGGAGGAGAAGAGGAAGCTAAAATCAGGATTGCAAGGGTTGAGCGTAACGTATAGCGGTGCTGAACTTTATCTAGCCTCATTACAGAGATTTATTCCCAGTTTAATCTCACCGCGAGGGTCTCCGGCTCCTAACAATGGGAATTATCTGTGGAGATGGAAAAAAAAAAAAAAGACTAATTTGCGTAGATGGAAACGGGTGGCGGAGTAAATTGAAATGTAATCCGCGCCGCGGATGCTAGCAGGGGTCCGTGGTTGGCGTATAAAACACATTTTTTGTGCAAATACACATAAAATTATGTGTGTAGGGTCACAGTGCTTTAGTTTACCACCCTCGTCATCTCTGAATGCAAAGCCAAGCGCTAAGGCTACAATTCCTGCCTGCAGGCAGCCTATGAGATTAGAGCTGCGGCCTAGATTAGCATTAGCATGCAAAACATGTCTTCAGAGACTCCCACAACTGTGTGAAATAGCTAAGTGACTAAGCTTAGCTATCTAAAAGACGCAATTTCTTTAAGAAATACTACATTCATGAAAAAGTGTGCGTTGTTAAGCAAGGCTAACATGCGCAACACACGTTTTAATTTTAAAGGATGATTTTTATTAATGAAAACTGCAAATAAACACTCACTAAAAGTCTAAAGTGCGTTTGTGTGCCGCTAACATTTATGTAAATTGTTTGAATGAAAATAGTCACACGTTTCATTAATAAGCCAATGAGAGAAGCTAGTAAAATTAGCTTTGTTAGCTTCTTTTACTGCTGTATTAATGAAATGTGAGCAGAATGTTTATGTAAATTGTTCGTTAAAAACCATTTCGAATGAAAATAGTCGCAACAATTTCCACAGAAAAAACACTGCTTTTGTTTCATTAACAAAATGAGAGAAGCTAACAGAATTAGCTTTATTAGCTTCTTTTACTGGCGTATTAATGAAACAAGCTAAGTGTTATTAATAAGCCAAAGAGAGAAGCTAAGAAAATTAGCATTATTTTATTACTTAATATTTCTTAAACACGAGCAGAACGTTCGTGTAAACTGTCTGTTAAAGAAATAAAACGTTCTAATGAAACTTGTCGCATTCACTTGAATGAATTAGCATTAGCATTTCTGAACACTGTGGCCAACATTAAAATTAACATTCAAAGTGTGTTTTCAGACATTCACAAACGTGTGAAATAGCCAAGTGTGTTCTATTAGCAAAGCCAATTTTTGCACAACACGCACTGATATTTGCGCAACATGCACCTTACATTCGTTAAAATACATAGAAGCATTTCCACGGTTAAAAATTAGACTGAAATGTTGCAAGTTACTGAAATCGAAAAGGGTTCATCGATGGCAAACGTAAGAATGGTTTTACGAACAATTATTGTTATTATTAAGTCAGTGAGAGAAGCTACAAAAAAAAAAAATTACCATCTTTTACTAGCATATTAATGAAAGATGAGCAGACTAAGTTCTAAATAATTTGCAAAATAATTCTTGAATTGAAAACTTTCGAAAAACTAAATTTGAAACAAATTACAATAAATAAATTAACAACGTATTTATGTGGTAATTTAGTGGCGTATTAATGAAACATGAGCAGAACGAAGTTATAAGTTGTTCGCATAAGTTGTTCTTGAATTGAAAATTGTCGCATTCATTTCGGTGAATTTGCATTAGTGCTTCAGAAACGTTAGCAAATGTAGAACAGTCAGATACAAAACGCGTAAATATTGGGTTAAGCTAGACTATTCTGAAATCTTTGTTCGCAAAAGTTTGATACTTTGCATGCAATAAAAATCATTCGTTAAACACGAACATTACAACAACGTAAAGCTATGTGCCTTAGTGATTATAAATTAATAGACTGAATTTATGTAAATTGTTGATAAAAAAATTTAGATTTTTTTTTAATGATTTTACGAACAATTTACAAAGAAATTCACTCGCACTTGTTGGTTTAAGCTGCGTTTTGCTCATCTGGGCTTCAGCTCGCTGATATAATCACTTCCGACACACATGTAAATGATATCTGATCCTCTCAGACAGCCCACCTGATCTTATGCTGATCTTTTATGGTTTTTATAGATTCGCTCTTTGCGTCTCAGTCAATATAAATTGCACTGTTGGGTTGCTATGGAAGCGCTGATCTCTGTAAGTCCCATCAGATACCATTACTATGGCAACATCGCAACACACACCACCTTATATAAACTGGACTATATTTAGATCATTACTGAATCAAACTCTAAGACATGAAGACCGCATGATGTTTCTGCAGGAAAAAAATAATTACATATAAACTGGCATTTGCAAAAAAATGTTATTAGTTCATTAGGGTTATTGCTAAATTATGAGAGACTATGAATGATAGTTAAAAATTATCATCATCATTATTATTTCAGAGTTGGTAAAAATGTAATAAATTGACAATGATTTTATCCAAATATTAATCATAGAGGTTCGCAATTAACATTAATAAAAAATTTAAAAAAAACTTTGTTTAATTAGTTTCATGTTATGTGATAATCTGCATGATAATAAGTTATAATTAAATTAATAACAACAAATTCTAAATTGAATAAATGTTATATCAGTAATATGTTATTTTATTTAAAAATAATAAATACATGATAAATTATTAAAAGCAAAGTTTAGTTTTCTATTACATTAATAATAAATTGTAAATAAATATTTACATATTTTTGTTGTCATTTCAGTAATACAGTACTGTATTTACTAATAATACTACTACAAACAATAATGCTAAATAATTAGAATAGAAATGTGCTGTACTGATAAGTTTTTGATTTATAGTTGATTATTATTACACTTTTAATGTATTTAATGTATTGCATCTCACAAAAGCAACAGCAAATTGCATAAATATTTTGCACTATTTGATTTTGTGAACCACTATGAAATCATTGTCCATTTATCACCAGCCATATTATCTGAATGAGCATTTGTGCTGTCCGAGTGCCAGGAAGTGATGTAATGTGTGAATAACTCACTCGGTCAAAGGGGATGCTGTATTTCTTCAGGATGGATGGAGAAAGGAGGGTCATCTTGTGACGGAGAAACGCGTCGCAGCCCTGAGAACTTCCTGGGAAAAAACCTGGAGAAAACCACAAACAGCAAAAAGAGAGAGAATAAGAAAATGCCAACGGATGAAGCCCTGAAACAAACAGACTGATGATCTTTAGAGGACAAACCTTGTGAGTGTAAATATAATTATAATCATAATAATGACAACAATTATTTAATTCATTGTTATTAACTTCTATTATGATAACATTAACAATAAAAATTAATTAATTCACAATAACATTAGAAATACATTAGAAATAAAACAATTACAATATATTTTTCATTTATGCAATTTTTATTGATTTTATTTTAATTATTCTTTATTATTAAATTAACAATCATTATTAGTACTATATTATTACTGTTGATGCTGTTGTTAGTATTATTATTATTAAGATTATGAAGATTGCAAGATGTTTCATATACATTTTTATACAATTCATTCCTTATAATTACATTCTTTACACTGAAGAATCTTTGGAACTTTGATCAAATTATATAACAATTTGTTTTATACATGAAAAATATATGAAATAGTATATTAAATTAAAATGAATTACATACATAAACACACACACATATATAAAACCGGTTCACATTATTACATAATTTATGTTATGACAATTTATATACTAATAATACATTATAAATATATTAAATACATTAACTCTACACACACACACACACACATACATATACATTATATATATATATACATATATATATATATACATATATATATACACATATACATATATATATATATATATATATATATATATATATATGTGAACATTATCATTATTATATTATCATCATCATCATTATTAAATTCAAAATAAAAGATTGCATGATGTTCCTTTTATATACATTTTTATAGAGAACTGAATTCCATGTAAAAAAAATTCATTGAAATTTATTCCACAAAACAACAATAACGATAAAAATAAATTAAAAAAAAAAAAACTTGAAATAAGCATAATAATAATAATAATGACTATAATAATTATTGTTGTTACCAATAAAGTGTTGAAAATGGACGATTTAATCCAATATTACCGTGTCCAGTGTCTGTTTATACTACATCATTAGCAACATAACGCAAAACTATTGAAATCGACTTTAATTCGCGTTTCATGAATGTTAGCAGTTAGCATGCTGTCTATGTAGTCAGTACAGAGCAGGGCTTTAGCACAGAGCCTATGTAAAGCCATTACAGTGAAATCATCTGTGGAGATTCAGAAGCAAGCGCTTATTACACGCATAACGTATAATCACCGGTTTTGAGGTTACGGGTAAAAGCTGCGCGCGTCAGACGCTCCGGTGCGCCGCGGGTCAGCACATCAGCCGCGCGCTGAATCATGCTGAAAGCCTTTAATTATTATAATTGTCTCCTCATTCCTGCCCACAGACGACAATAAAGGTCATAACGACACAAAAAAAACGACTGATAAATGCCACAACAGTGCAAACACACCGTTTCAGAGCGTGATTCATACGCAGCCTCTATCATTAGCGACAGTACGCTTAAGTGGCTTTACCGGCTTAAACATTGCAGATTTTCAGTCATTTTCACTTAGCGAAGAACTTTTGCCTCAGTAACTTCACAGTACGATCATTCATCGGCCGTTTCTCTGTTTAGCGCGCTACTGTTGACACAATCTTGCTAAAACAAGTGAAGTTTCGCGACTCTTCGATCAATGCAGCAGTTGTCCTTTGCTAACGGTGCGAATGCGTGTATTTGTGCGCAAAACCTGTGTGTGAAGAGTTTCACACAGAAATCAGTATTCATCAGCATCAAGTTACAACTTAAATTTACCCTAAATGTAGAGTAAAAAAAATAAAAATAAGAAAATATGAAATGTTAAATCATCATAGGCCTATTTTTTTTTTTCAAACAATATACAATTGTTAACAATACATTTATAAAAAAAAAATACATAAGAATAAAGTTTCTAAATATTTATAAAATGTTAAAATATTTAATATCAATAAAAATTAAGCTCACAAAATATATTACAAATAAATAATCAATAAACATTTTACAAAAAATATCACATTTTATATCTATAAAAACAAATGTAGAGTTAAAACAATTACATGAAATGTTAAAATTATACATACTGTATTTTTCAAAAATATACAATTATCAACAATACATTTATAAAAATTAAGAATAAAAAGTTTCAAAATATTTATAAAATGTTAATATTTCATATAATTTAATTCACAAAATATATTACAAATAAATAACCAGTAAACATAATATTTTACAAAAAACACTTATATCTATAAAGAACAAATGAAACGTTCAAATTTGTACTTTTCATTTTAAATATTTGATTATCTCTGCAAAAAGCATACATTTTAACATTTATGAAATTATACTAAAATATTTTATATAAATCATCATCAAAATAAAACATAATATATAATTTTTACATAAACATAAGTGTATAATTTATACATAAATATATTGGGTTTATATCTATAATAAATAGATGTTCAAAATGCATATATTAAAATACAAATAATAATAATATTAATAATAAACAAAAATACAATAAAAATATTATAAATACAAATAAAATGAATATTAAAAAGATCTAGGATTTATATCTATAAAGAACAAACAAAACATGTTAAAAGAGGACATTTGCAAAAATATATATTAATTTACAAATAAATTGTATATTTTAAATTTAAATATATGTATTAACAATAAATATAAACATATCTTTTAAAAATATCATCTTGATTTATATCTATATATGAACAGATATTCCAAAAATAATAATTAAGAATACAATGTCATTTTTAATAAAAATATTGTTGCTATTAGTAACGAGTTTTTGCTAGTTACGAGTTTTTTCTTCCTGTTAGCGCGTTGCTATAACGTACAATATTTTCCTTCCACTTATTGTTATCCGTACAGCAAAAACAGAGTAGCAACTATGTTAAAACAAGGTATATGACATAAAAAGAGCACTTTCAAAACAACATTAGACGTCTTCAGGAGCTGAAGAGGGGATCGTCCAACTGAGACGCGTCTCTGCAAAGCGCCGTTACTCACTGCGACCGATGATAATATATCGTCAGGCGTTCTGTCATTAGAAGAGCAGGAGAATGGAGCAGATTGACTCTTAGGTGTGGAGAGTGATGCTGAGGTACGATCCAGTCATTCAGAGCCGCGGCTGCCTTTGTTTCGTCTTTTAACGCAGATTTAACAGATGAAAAGGACGTGGCGATGGTTAAAACCAGGCGACTGACGCGATGGAGTGTGAATTCATATTTCTATGCGCGGATATGAAGTACAGGAGTTTTGCATAAACCATTAGCTGCGTCAGGCCTCGCATAACAGAAAGCTTTAGCGCAGATCGCCACGATTCACGTCTCGGCTGCTTCTCTGACTCTCTTCAGGACCGTTTGAGTTCAACGCAGAGGTTCTCCTTCGGTAACAGTCTGTACTTGTGTGCCAAACGTGCGTGTGAAGAGTTTCACGCAGAAATCATGATTCATCAATGTGTTAGCACTTCATGTTTTATTCTTCACAAATAAAAGAATAAAATTAAAGATATTTATTACATTTTAAAACATTTTATATACATAATTAAAATAAAATGCATATATAAAAATGAATATTGTAAGTATAAATTTGTACGAAATGGTGTTAAAATTTTATATAAATAAAAACAAAACAATATTGTTAAACATTTATAAAATGTTAAAATATTTAATATAAATAAAATAAAACATTTAAAAATGTAAATTTGAATATTTAAAATCATATTGAATGTATATCTATAAAGAATAAATGAAACAATATATTCAAAACAGAAAATATGTATTTTTTTAAACAAATATATATATTACACAATCCACTTACTTTTTTTCAAAAAAAAATTACAAAATCTGTTAGCATTTAATATAAATAATAAAATAAAACAAATTAAAATAAATCAATAAATAAATAAATAACTATATAAATAATTATATAGTTAAAATACACACACACACACACACACACACATATATGTACACATACAGTATGTGTGTGTTTCATATATACTCATCCTGGCTGCATTTAATCGATCAAAAATACAGAAAAAAACTAATATTGTGAAATATTACAATGGGTTTCATACACACACATATACATACAGTCATAGCCAAAAATATCGGTACCCTTGGTAAACATGATCAAAGAATGCTGTAAAAAATTTATCTCCATTGTTAATCCTTTTGATCTTTTATTTAAAAAAAAAAAATGCACAAAAATCTAACCTTTCATTGGATAATAAGAATTTAAACTGGGGGGAAATATCATTATGAAATAAATGTTTTTCTCAAAAACACGTTGGACACAATTACTGGCACCCCTAGAAATTCTTATGAGTAAAATATCTCTGAAGTATATTCATATATGATATTTCCCCCCATTTTAAATTCTAATTATCCAATGAAAGGTTAGATTTGTGAATTTTTTAAATAAAAGATCAAAAGGTTTAACAATGCAGATTAATTTTTCACAGCCTTCTTTGATCATATTTACCAAGGGTGCCGATATTTTTGGCCATGACTGTATATGTATGTGTATGTATGTTCACCAGAGCTTCACAGGTTGCCACTGGAGTCCTCTTTCACTCCTCCATGAGGACATCACAGAGCTGGTGGATGTTAGAGACCTTGTGCTCCTCCACCTTCCGTATGAGGATGCCCCACAGGTGCTCAACAGAGTTTAGGTCTGGAGACATGCTTGGCCAGTCCATCACCTTTACCTTCAGCTTCTTTAGCAAGTGTTTGGGGTCGTTATGTTGGAATACTGCCCTGCGTCCCAGTCTCCGAAGGGAGGAGATCATGCTCTGCTTCAGTATGTCACAGTACATGTTGGCATTCATGGTTCCCTCAATGAACTGTAGCTCCCCAGTGCCGGTAGCACTCATGCAGCCCCAGACCATGACACTCCCACCACCATGCTTGACTGTAGGCAAGACACACTCGTCTTTGTACTCCTCACCTGGTTGCCGCCACACACGCTTGACACCATCTGAACCAAATAAGTTTATCTTGGTCTCATCAGTCCACAGGACATGGTTCCAGTAATCCATATCCTTAGTCTGCTTGTCTTCAGCAAACTGTTTGCAGGCCTTCTTGTGCATCATCTTTAGAAGAGGTTTCCTTCTGGGACGACAGCCATGCAGACCAATTTGATGCAGTGTGCGGCGTATGGTCTGATCACTGACAGGCTGACCCCCCATCCCTTCAACCTCTGCAGCAATGCTGGCAGCACTCATACATCTATTTCCCAAACACAACCTCTGGATATGACGCTGAGCACGTGCACTCAACTTCTTTGGTCGACCATGGCGAGGCCTGTTCTGAGTGGAACCTGTCCTGTTAAACCACTGTATGGTCTTGGTCACCGTGCTGCAGCTCAGTTTCAGGGTCTTGGCAATCTTCTTATAGCCTACGCCATCTTTATGTAGAGCAACAATTCTTCTTTTCAGATCCTCAGAGAGTTCTTTGCCACGAGGTGCCACGTTGAACTTCCAGTGACCAGTATGAGAGAGTGAGAGCGATAACACCAAATTTAACACACCTGCTCCCCATTCACACCTGTGACCTTGTAACACTAACGAGTCACATGACACCGGTGAGAGAAAATGGCTAATTGGGCCCAATTTGGACATTTTCACTTAGGGTTGTACTCACTTTTGTGGCCAGCGGTTTAGACATTAATGGCTGTGTGTCGAGTTATTTTGAGGGGACAGTAAATTTACACTTTTATACAAGATGTACACTCACTACTTTACATTGTAGCAAAGTGTCATTTCTTCAGTGTTGTCACATGAAAAGATATAATAAAATATTTACAAAAATGTGAGGGGTGTACTCACTTCTGTGAGATACCGTATATATACACACACACACACTCTTTATATAAAGTATTTAAATGTTAAATTTTAAATACTTAATCATTAAATTACAAATATTTATATTATTTTTTTATTTAATAAAAATTCTTTAAAATGTTAATCTGATAGACTCCTAAGGAGATAAGAAAAAAAGGTTCATATAAAATATCTATGTATAGCCCTATATATCAATAAAAGTCTTATTTCAGAATAACAAAAATGAAGTGCATTATAGCTTGATTACAGTAAAATACAACATTAATCATCATAATCAAAGAATGAAAAAAACCCACACATCCAAACAAGGGTGGAAAAAGACAAGTTGCAGCATTAAAATGCTGTTGGTGATTATATATACATCTGTTCTCTGTGTGACGTCTCAGCGCTGATCACTGAAAGCCCGGCGTCGTGTCGAGTGTTGGTTCGTTTAAAGCAGGGTGTTTGTTTAAGTGGGACAGGAGTTTGTTTATGTGGGTTATGGTTGCGTTTAGAAGTACAGCATCCTCAGATCTCGGAGACGCACAAACATCTTCACATCTCATAATCCACACAACCACAGGCAGACGCCAGGGCTTTCCTAGACAGCGCCGCAAACTTTCGGGAGGTGCGGAGAGGATTTTCTGCCAGCACCGTCTCGCACCTCATTCAGGATTACGCCGATGTTTCGTCTGTGTAATTTGGGGCAGGAAAAGGCCCACAGAACAGGATTTTCCCTGTTTCAGACAGGAATCATTCATGCGATAATGAACTTCTGCTGTTATTTACTCAACCTCAAACCTGTATGACCTTCTTACTTCAGTAAAACAAACTGAGAAACTTCGCAGAATATTCCTCACACAAATTTATTGTGCGACTTCAAAAGACGTGAAATACAGCATACAGCTCATATGCACCACTGTTATGGTGCTTTTTAGCCATTTTTCACCAAAAGGGCATATATCTTATATAAAATGTAAATATATGCGTGTATGCATATATATATATATATATATAGAGAGAGAGAGAGAGAGAGAGAGAGAGAGAGAGACAGAGAGATTTATACAGATATCTACATTTTAAATAATTTTTTATTTTATATAAATAAATACATAGGATATTATTATATAACATAGATAGATGGATAGTTGTATATTGTTTGTATATATTATATACTGTTAATACACATAATATCATAGTTCATAATACTATAATAATACATATATTTATTATATGTATCGTTTTAGTCTTGCTGTTTACATAAAATATTAAAACTACTATTTATATAATTTATATATTTTTAAAAGCATTTTATCCGTTCATTTCTTTTTTTAAATTCACACGTGTGTGTGCGCGCGCGCACGCATGTGTGCGTCTAAACTTTGGAACAAAACTAGAAGAAGTTTCCAACATTTCTGTTTTCACACCTTTTCCTTTAAGGCTTTTATATGTAAATGACCTCTGTTTTGATCGCCTAACCTACCACGCTCCATTTCTGCATGGAGACACGCTAACGAACGTATGTGAGGTCTTACCTTGTGCCAGCCGCTCCAACCTCTTGCCGTGCTCGGGAGGAATTGCATACCTGCGGTGAGGAGGAAAAAACTGAGATCAATTAACAGGATCAATGGAAAAAGTCAAGAGGGAAAGACACTGGAGGGACGCGCAGCGAGATGCCTCTGTGAGAATCGCTGTCTGATCATCACACAGCCCTCCAAATCATGAAACACACAGAGAACATTTCACCCCTATTTCACATTCACCAGTCACACGCTAGTTTAAAGACAAAGTACTCAAACGTCACCGAGACAAAGCCTGGAAAATTACTGCGTGAGAGCCAATTTATTTCAGCTAATCGGCTCAAACACGCGCAATGCTAATACAGATTGTGCTGTGTTGCTTAATTTGAAATGATTTCGCTGGAGAAGGAAACAGCACAATATCTTCTAAAGGTTCAATTCGCTTGACGTTGTTATTGACATTGTCTGTATTAGCTTAATTATTTCCTCAAGTTTCCGGAGAGCAGAAACCCTCCCGAGGCCTCGAACGCAAATATAAATCCGGTGCATCACCCTCCCTTGGGCTCCAGCTCCAAATCACACATTCACAATGAGGGGAACGTGGCTTCAGGAGGGTTTTGAGCAGCGTCGCACTGCCCTCTACTGGCAGCGGGAGGCAAAACGGGGATTTTATGGGCGAGTGGCACTTTCTAGTTAAACACAGGCCAATTTCACAGCAGTGGTTTTCTCTACACAAGCGCAGGATCGTCTGAAAGTCAACTGAATACCAAGTGGACGGATTAAAGGGTTGCGTTTGTATGCAGCTGATGGGATGTACAAGAAGAGGTTTGTTTTATTTTACAATGTGTTGTGGCTTCTACTAAACGTTTATAGGAGAAAAAGTACAAGAATTATGGGGGGAAAACAAAGAGGGATGGGAACTGAAAGAGCTTGACATGGCTATGCACAAACCAAACAGGAACAAGTACAGGATGGAAATAAGATCTAAGGAGATGGAAACTTAGATGTGAAGAAAGCTGCTAGTTAACAGTCTGTGATTCCCATATTCATATAATTATGGAATTAGCAGCAGCGCAATATCATAATTCACCATGTCTAAAATAAACTCTGTTCCTCCCGAACTAGATGACCTTGGACTCAAAGTTTTGGTGCATATTTTAGAAACAGTGCCACTGTATTGGCACCTACACGTAGAAATTACTCTACTAGTAGCAAGCATTCACAAAGTACTCGTTCTTGCATTCAAAAACATTTAAGGCCAAATCTGAGAACAATTTAAATGCACGCAGGGATCTTGAAGCTACTTTAAACTTTCATACAGTGTCTTAAAATGGCGCAGGACACTACAAAACAGAAGCATGCCAATAATTGCCCTCCACCTGCAACAAACATGAATGCTAATCAATTCCCACAATGGCATGCATTTGTTGCATGTATTGAGACCTGCTCTGAAACACCAAAGACGGAGCCAGTGGGAAATCGAACGGCTGGCTGCAAGCAGCCCAACTCCAAGGACACTGGTGGTAGTAGATTCAATTTGGTGTTTGAGGTGCCACCACAAATCAATAATAATTAGATGGCTCTTTCTCTCCTTTTCTTGCAGACAAAAGCTGGATCTGATGGGCGGTTGTAATTAGGGTATGAATGCTTCCTGCCAGCAGGAGTATCCTTACACCCCACTAACCCCACCAGATCAAGCTGACAGTAACTCTATCTGGCAACCAAAAGTTGCTTTATTCAATCTGGAACTGTCTGGGGAGGAAGGCAAATATTGACAAAAATCACACAGGGGGCACCAGAAATCAAGGTAAATCTGAGGAGCTTGACTTGGTGTGACTGTAAACGCCCACTTGGAGGAAACCCTCCAGTTTCTTCAGGTTCCTCTAATACCACCGGAATGACGAAATGAACACAAAGCACTTACTAAACACCGTTTGAGATTTTGATACAAGGGTACTTAGATGCCTGGGCGTATGTAAAGGACGCATCCCATTTACCTTGTTTACGGCCCATGAAACAATTCCGTACTTCACTTCCCAGATCCAATATCTCTCTAATCCCACGGAGGCAACACAAAACCCCTACCTGCCAAACGGCGTCAACGCCACCGGCAGCGCTAAAGTTTTATTTGTCATCATCTTGAAGAGGACAAGAAAACAAGCAATAAGAATCAAGCTATCCTCTCAGCTGCAGCACTCCCTCTCTCAGCGATTATTTCCGGCAGCGTGCGCACCACTTTGGGCCACTCCGCAATCTTTAAGAATCTGACACTAGATCTCAGGAGGCGGCGAGAATTATGACTTTGATGGGAGGAGAGTTGGAGGCGAATGAAGTTAATTTCACAGTGGCTGAACAGAGGGTTAGGCAAACAGCTACCACACACACTTTAACATACTGTAATTACCAGAAAAGTAAAACGGATTCAATTTCAAAAGCAGAAGGGGGTGTTTGGGTGGGGAGGACGAGCGCATGCATAGCTGCATTAAGCTGAGTTGAAGGGTGAGTAAATTTTCTACTCTTTCCTTTTTTGTGAGCACGAGCCTCGCCGTTCTCCGCTGTGCGGAAAGTTAACTTGAGATAAGGCCTCCGGAGAGCGGGAGAAAGAGAGAATGCTTAGCTAGAGACATCAAGAGCTAACACTTCAGAGAGATACGAGGACACAGAAGAAATGGAGACGGAAAGATACTCAAGAGAGCAAGCAAGACTTACACAAGGTCTCTTAAAGAATCACAGTTTTGCACCCTTATCCATTTGGACACCTGTGCCTACAAGAGCATGACCCAAAAACATGCCACGACCCTTTCAACATGATTCATGTTAATGCATTCAACTCTACAGAGACAAGCATCAAGCACGAGCATTAAACATAGCCCTAATGCAACTTTTAAATAAGGGGTTCTTGATGTTAACTCTTGCATTTATTATTCACAGTTTCATGTGAGAACCATCTTCTGATTTTGCAACTAAACATTTTCTTTATTTTTACATGAAGACTGATGTTATGAGGTCTCTTTTGCAACTGGTACCTATGTACAACAAAATTAAAACATTCTTTTTAACATTAAAACTTTGAATTTAAATAAAGAATAAAACAATGTTTCTTAAAGAAATAGACATAGTTTTAACATTTGCATTTGTGTAACATTTACATTGGTGTATTTTTGTACTTCTGACTAAATTGTGAAGATAAACATGACTGTTGTTTGGCAAAAAAAAAAACACCATACCAGAGCCTTTTTGGTACAAAAAAAAAAAAAGCACTAGTCGTTGTCTGTTGATAGGATCTGTCAAAAGAAAGTTTACTATGAAAAACAATCTGGTTTTATGAAAAATGAATTAGTTTACAATCTTGAACAACTGCAAGGGGATTTCATTTGTTTGCACTTTCTATCAGCCTACATAATAAATACAATTCAATTTCTGAAGTATTTTTAATACCTACTTGTGACCAATGCATTTCAATGACTTTCCCAGTTATTTGTGATTATTGGTTAACAAATTTTAAGTGCAGTTTGTATAGATTTCTCTCACAATAAATATAATATTTAACACTCAGCAGCATTACAAATATTTAACTAAATTTTTGTCCTTTTTAGTCCTGGAAAATACTCCACCATTTTGTGGGAACCCTGCTGTTTGTTGCGAACAATTCCTACTTTCTCATTCCATCACAAAACCTTCCTTTTGTGATGCAACCTATTATGCTTTTCATCTCACACATGTTTTGAAGCCCTGATGTTGTTCGTTTTACATTTCGACCAGTTTTAATTTATTTTTTGCAAGGCACAAAACACCCTTGATTGACTACTGCTTTCCAGCTTGATTAAAAAGACACACAGATGGATGAAATATCCCTCTGTACGACAGCCCGAGATACTGACAGAACAGCTGCGTCTAATGAACGCTCTGTTCAGGGTTTCTTTAAGACAACACAAGCCAAGGGCATCAAGGACTTGTGCACAAGTATGCAAAACACACTTGCATCTTTCTTGAAAGAGGGAAAAAATGAGGGGATACACCAGGGAGAAGATGCAACATGAGAGCGAGGGGGGATGTGATAAAAGAAAAAAGTCTCACATGTGGAAAAAAGGACACTGAAAGCATGTTTATTCGAACTCTTTCAGCAAAGGAAAGACGCCCAGCCGGAAAATTGTGTATTCTGAACCTCAAAATACAGTATTAAAGCCTCTCTCCGCAAGAACGGAGAGGAAAAGTCAAGCTGAACTTCAGGAAAACAAACCAACTGAATACCAAGTCATTTCAACAGCATTTTGATTTGGATCAAGGATGTTATGCTTGGTTTTCAAATCTTTTAGTCGACTTTTGTCAGTTGTTCTTATTAAAACCTTGATTTCAATTTACATTTATCCTTCTATCTGTTGAATGAAAGAATGTCACATATAGTTCAGCATCATCTCATTCACGTACATCATCCCTGACGATTCTCTGGAGGATTTACTTCACAACCAAGTGCTTCTGAAACGCTCTGCTCCATTATAAAGAGCCTGTTGTGCGTTTAAATGCGGCAAGAGCGAGATACAGTGAGACAAAGCACACGGCACATGATTCATCTCTCTCGATGACATCATCCTGAATGTCTACAGCTGACGTGAATAACAACAGCTCCCCCAAGAGGTCAAGAATGGATCCACATTTACCACCCATAGCAGGTTTGTACTGTAAAATCAAGCATAAGATTTAGTTTGCAAGACACTTATTGGGCCTAAATGTCAATCAAACTGATGGATCACAATTTTATCTTCACAAAACCCATATATGGCAAGCGTCAAGTTATATTTTGGTAAAATACTGCCAAAATGACCAAATCTGATCATGCTAAATTGAATCCAGACCATGTGACAAAAAAATTACCAACAAACTGCTTTGAATCTTCTGAATTCAACTATATCAAGCCTTTACAAAAAGAAAACATTTTTCAGCCAAAAATAGCAAAAAAGCTCTTTCGGTGTTCGCCCAAATAAGCGAAAAGACCGAATAATATGTTAAAACATGTTCAGTGTAATAGTGATTAGAAAAAAAGGTAAATATTTTTATTAATTTTAAGTAAATAAATAAAAAGTAAATATTTTTAAATTGTTGTTTTGCAATTGATTCTTTATTTGAAAAGCAAGACAAAACAGTAAAAAGCCATTTAATTTATGCAATGGTGAAAAAAATGGCAAAATACAAGGGGGAAAAAATCTGAAAACCCGTGTTCGGTATTCGGCCCAGTGTTTCATTTTTTTTCCGCTTCGGCCAAGAATTTTCATTTCAGTGCATCCCTAATTTCCAGATACAGAAATATTTTAACAAAATATTAAAGGGGTGGTTTACTGGTTTTCTTCTAGGCTTGATTGTGTTTATGGGGTGCAGTCTAACATGTGTTAATGCTTCATTTTTTTAAAAATGCATTATTTTTCATATAATTTACCTTTATTCCACACCGCTCTGTCCATTCTCTGACAAACGCCTCGATTACTTCCTGTTTTTATGAAGCCCCTCGCTCAGAAATACGTGATGGGCTCTGATTGGTTAGCTGGCTCAGTGTGTTGTGATTCACTAAACCACCGAGCGTGTGTCTAAATGTCCCGCCCCTCAGCTCAGCGGCATGTGCTCCAGTTGTATTGTAAACAATGATTTATAACAATATAGAAAGGTCTATATTGCTTATCAATTTGAGCCAGATTGAGGATATTAGTGAAGAGGATCGCGCAGAACCTGTGCAAGCACGGCTCTTAATGGTATGTTTGTTTGTTGTCTCATACATTTAGATACGCTGTTATTATGCTACTGCTTATGTTAGCTTTATACGGTTTTATTCTGATTAAAGCTTTAATACAGTACGGCAACCGCACACGCGTCCATGTATAATGCTTCTCATTGCTATGTGAAAATGTATAATTGGAACAGTTTGTTGGAGCTGATCTGACGATCTGAATGAGAGAGAGAGAGAGAGAGAGAGAGAGAGAGAGAGAGCAGGGCGACACGAGGAACAGTATTAAGAACGGCTGTTTTAGAACATTGATTTTGAAACTTGTGAATCCATTAGAATCGATAGAAGACAGAATCGCGATTCATATGAATAGATTTTTAGGTGCACCCCTAGTTTTCTCTTCCTCTTCTCTAAAGCAGCACAGCATGGCCCCGCCCCCTTCCTTACATGTTCCCGAGGGCGGGGTTTATCTGGGTCAGTGACGTATCAGACCCGGGAAGTAGTTCGTTGTAGTCCCTTACCAGCCGTTTTTGTAGGCATTAAACTTCCAGAATTTTAAAAGACAATATCTCTGTTTGCATTGAACTTTCAGCGCTGCAACTTTGCAGATGTTGTTTATGCTCAAACAGCAACATTACACACTAACTAATGTTAAAAAAAGTGAAATTGCAATAATCCACCCCTTTAACGTAATACTTTAACAGCATTTGTGGCATAATATAGTTTACCAAATAAGAAATTGATGCCTAAAATATATTACACAAACATAATTATACACATATATTGAATGCACATGAAAATAAGACTAATATAATTTTAACTGTGATGCCTTGTTTTAGCTGTAAGTAATGCAAAATAATTTATAAACCTCCAGATACGAAAATATTTTAACAAAATGTTTATGTTTTCATCAGTATTTGTTACATAATATTGTTTACCAAATAAAGTTATTCCTAAAACATATTTAAAAAAAAAACACAATTATAATAATACACAAATGTATTGAATGCACGATTACATGAAACAATTAACTTTATTTAATTTTTAATTGTGTAATTGTAATATTTATTTTTTGTTTTTACCATTTTATTTTTATATTCTAAGAGTATATTTATATATAAAACAGAAAATCAATTGCTTTAATATCCTATAATTACACAAAAACGCACTAAATACACATGACAAGAAAACAAAGTCAAGTCATTTTTTGGTAAAATACTACCAAAATGACCAAATCTGATCATACCTTATCACTTTGATCTATTTCATCCGTAAAAAAAAAAAATAAAAAAAATGGCTGACAAACTCCTCTGAATCTTTTGAACTCAACTAAACGCACATATATAGGTGAATGTAGGATGCTCACCAAGACTTTGGCTGGCCGAAATGCAGGTAGTTGATGCTGTAGAGGTCCATGTCCTCCGTGTGCCAGGCGAAGGTGGTTTTCCACATCCCGAAGTACAGGTATGGCGTGTTGACGCCCTCAATGACAATCCCACACTCCTGCTCCACCATGTCCAGAAGAGTGTTCAGATGGCCGATGTTCCACTCCGTGATGTCCTTACGAAGAAAAAACATAAACACATGCATATGACTAAATCATAAGGGTTATTATAGTAACTAAAACCATTAAAAAATCATATTTGTTACTTAAAATAAAATCATTTATATCAGCTAGTTGCCAAGGCTTTTCAAACACTAATCACAGTAAAGGTGACTAACCGGGTCATAAAGGGACCCGCTGATGTCGGCGCCGTAAATGGGCGACACAAAAGTCAAGTTTTTCCAGTACTTTCTTTCCAGGTCATCAAAGTCCTTGTGTTGAGGTGTGCAGTACCTGAGATTGGTCAAGAAAATACAAAGTATAAATTAAGCTTGAAGGAATGAAGAAAAACTGGCTGTAGTAAAAGCGCAAACTTTTCAAACTTAGTCTTACATTTGCATACAAACATTCACTATTCTTTCAATATTTTTGAAAAAATACCACCAAAAAATTTATTTTAAACGTAAATTTTAGTCACGTTACTGACACGAAGGTCCAGATAAGAGAGGACAAACTTTACAAAGAAACCACATTGTATATGTTATGAAAAAAAAAAAAGCTTTGATCATACTTTTTACTATTGGCCAGTTTGCGATATTCTCCTACTGTCATGGACTTCTTCTGGATGTTGTATTGAGTGAAGAGCCCTGATTGGCCGGTCACCACTTGCATGATGGGAGCGGGAATGACCATCTCTTCAATGGTCTCGTAGGAACGCCGCGGCTTCCACTCCTTGGGCGGAATAACCTAAATAACACATGAACTTTAATAACTGTGATCGACAACTGTCTAATTAGACAGCTGATACAAGCATTTCGTTGTGTTTGTTCAAGTCTTTAGAACACAAAAATGACAAAGAACATGAACATATGAATAAATGCATTTACAGACCTTTTTATTCAAGGTTAATTTATAAATATATTATTGTTAATTCATGTTCATTGAATAATACATTAATGTTAATTAATACAACTTGAAATGTTAAAAGAAATGTTAAATTAGGATATGTAGAAATTAGCATTGACCAAGATGATTAAATAGCATTGTAATGCTATTTAATTATGTATTGTAATTTTATGTGCATTCTTTAATTTTAATGATGAGCAAAGAGTTTGGAGAAGGTTTTGAGAAGTTTAATAAAAAAATTTAAAAAAAACATTTAAAAAAAGTAAATATTTTAATTTACTGATATGAATCATACACAAACGTACACACACAATGAAAACAAATAAGAAAATTGCTAAATTTTATACATTTGTTATGCGTTTATATTAATTTAACATTTTATTTACATATATTTAACATTAAAAAATAAAAAAAATCTTGTACAATAATAGTTTTTTTTTTTTATAGGCAGTGATGATTCAGATATCTACCATACTGATATAAAGCTAATATATGTACACACATAATTTAATGAAAGCAAATAAGAAAACTGCAAAATTTTGTGATAAATGCTGTAAAAATTATTTTGTATTGTACTTATGTATTGTAATTTTGCATATGCATTGCGCATATGCTAATTTTAATGATAAGTAAAGAGTTTGGAGAAAATAATGTAGGTAAAAATATATTTAACATTAAAAAAAAGAAAATCTTGTTCAATAAACTTTTTTTTTTCCCCAATGGCCAATGTGATAATGACATATACAATTCTGATATAAAACTAATATATGTACATACATAATTTAAGAAAATTGCACAATTTTGTGATTTTAATTATATATTGACTCTAAATTGAGATTTAAATGAAATTTAATTGTATTTTACAATCAATGTATTTTATTATTAACATTACGAAGAAAACACTAGTTTAAAATATTGATGTCATTGTTTTATAAAAAATAATAATCCACTTGAGGTCACGTGGGCAGTAAATTACATATGTTAACATTAGTTAATACACTGAAACAAGAAATTAATTACTTTTACATCATTTATTCATTTAGTTTTGTGTCAATTGTTTTAATTGTATTAGTTTAACATTTCAAGTTTTATATATGAATTTTAATTAATTATGAATGATTATGAATTAACAATAGCGCATTTATAAATTAATATTAACCTAGATTTATATACTTAAAAAAAAAAATTTGTTTATTGTTATTAATGACACTTCCATTCGATACCTTTGCCAGACCGGCACGATGAGCTCCTTGGGTCTCGATGTAAGCGATGTACTTCCCAAAGTCCTTGAACTCCTCCATGGTGGGTCTGAAGGTCATGATCTTGTAGGAGCTGGCCGCTGGAGGTGGAGGTGCTGGGGCTAGAGCCGGGGCCGGTTCTGGGATCGGTAGTTCTGGTGTGAGTTCTGGTGCTGATGGTTCTGGCTTTATTTCTGGGTCCAGGGTCGGATCTATAGATGGTTCCTGGGCCAGATCTGAAACCGGTTCCAGGCATGGCTGCGGGTTCAAATACAAGGTGGGTTGGACTGGGGAATCTCGAGCGGCGTCTGCTTGTGGAGTGACGTCTGGAGCTGGTTCAGGCTCAGGGTTCAGGTCTGGAGGTAAAGCCGGGTCCATGACTGCAGGTCAGCTAATGCTGCGGACACAAATACAAAAACATCACAAATCAATAACCACACCACTATTACAATTATTAAGTATAAAACTAACTTTGTTTTTGTTAAATTCACTCAATCATAAAGAAATTTTTATAGTTATGGAATAGCTTTCCTGTAAAGATTTTATTTTAAGTTTCAATTTATATGAGTCTATATGAAAAAGTGAATTAAGTTTGAAGTTTTATGTTTTAACATCAATATCTCAATATGTACATGTAAACATTTATACATTTTAGGATAATAATAACAATAATGCAAAGAACTGGCTTGAAATGAACATCACTATCAGAAACCTGTTTTTCAAAGGTTAACAAAAACAACCAAATTCATATTTTTCAAATTAAAACATTTTGAAAGCATTTAGATAAAAACTGCTGAAATGAACTAAAAAGTTGGAAAAACTAGTAAATTATAAACTTAAATATGAAACTAAACTTTATTTTGTTAAATTCACTCATTGTTCGGAGTTGAAGAATAAGTTTTATTTTCTAACATCAATATTTTAGCTTTCAATTTGTATGAATGTATGAAAAAGTGTATTTCTTTCAAGTATTTACAGACAGAAATACAAATACTTAAAAATAAAGTCTGAGATTAACTAAAAACTTAAAACTAATATACAAATCAATGTAAAAAAATAAAAATCTTCAATTCAGTCACTCATAAATGATAGTTGGTAGTTGAAGATTGTCTTTGCTGTGAATATTTCGTTTTTTAACATCAATATTTTAGGTTTTAATTTCTATGAATGTATATAGGAAAATAATAGCCTCAATTCATAATTATATTCAAATTATAACATTTAAAACCTACTCTTCAGTGATAAACAGTCTGGAAATTAAAAAAAAAAAAAAAACAATATAAACCTATATATCAATAAAACTAATTAATAAAAAAAATTTCTTCAATTCAGTCAATCATAAATGATAGTTGAGGAATAACTCAACTCTCATTAAACTGTGAAATATGCATTTTCTAGCATGCATATTTTAGGTTACAAGTCATATGAATATATATACGGAAAACGTACATTTAAGGTCCTGTAATTAGTTGCCTTTTCACAACTTTTAATCAAATTTATATCCTCAATAGCTCATTTGAAAAGCTCTGCAATGCGACAAATTTATTTTTCAAGTATAAATATCTCAACATGAACTATTAAAAAACTGCATGAATACAATAGAAAACAGAAAAACATTGTTTTAAGTATTTGTAGATTAGTTCTATTATAGGCATATAAAAAATTCACGTTATTTAGATTTATTCCAGCGGGAGATGGGTTTTTATTTAAAAGGACTTACCACAAGCCATGAAGAAATTTATGATAAAAAAAAAGCAATGTTTGATAAAAAGGAAAATGTATTTATTTATTTTAAAAACCTGCTCCAAACAGGCCAATTACCAAAGAGCCAAGAGCAAAAATCTCTCACACATTATTACTGTCACTGAGCTGAAATCCTCATCTGACCTGTTGCTTTGCACACGCTTTCATCAGAAACACACAAACCATGAGCCCAACAACCACGGGAATGATGAAAACACTCTACAGCCGTGAAAAAGAAATAAATCGTGGATCTTTGCATGATTTTGCATAAGAAATCCGATTATTGTGCACAGCAATAATAAAGACATGCCGTTCAATTTTCTGATGCAATCTGTATGGACTGGATTTCAATGATCTAGCAATGGAAATATTCTTTAAAGCACATTTTGAAACAAAAGATGCTATTTTGAAGTAGAGTAATACAAATTTAAAATTATTATTACAGATCTAAAGAGGGATATAAATACATTTTTGCACACAATGAAGTTACCAACCACGATACTATTTAAACTAAACTGATCTAGACAATGACATCTCTGAATTCAATAATGAAATGCCTTTAACTGAAAATTGAGTGTTTAATCTTATCATTATACATTACTGACACTCTATCCTCCAATTTGATACTGTTAAGTGCTTTGACACAATCTGTATTGTTAAAAGCGCTATATAAATAAAGGTGACTTGACGATACAATAATAAAATGGCTAACTAAATTAAACTAAACTAAAATATCTGAAATACACAGAAGAGTTAGTTAGCTATGAAAGATTCGGGCTGCCCGTGATGCTTTGCATGCTATTTTCTTATGCATAAGTAGATTTTAGTGACAATTCGCTCAAGGCATTAATATTCAAATGGCATGGAAATACTTTCATTGAAAATACAGAATTCTTACAACTAGCTAAATAAAAATGTATATTAATAAATAATGATTGTATCAATAATAGCTAGAAAGCAAACAGAGGCAGAGGATTAGTTTTTCCCTTCGCTTGTCACTTCTTGGAAACATAAGTTGTCCAAAACACACATAAAAACTGATTTCACGCTCTCTCCGGACAGCCATCACCATTTTTTATTTGATTATATTTTAATAACTACACTATAGTCTGCATGGTGCCACGAAGATCATGCATGCATGAATTAAATAATCAATTAACTGCATAAAAAATCATCCCAGTTCACGTACAAACCAAGCAGACATGCACTGTATCACTTTCTCGCCAGTGGATCCTCTGCAGTGAATGGGTGCCGTCAGAATGAGAGTCCAAATAGCTGATAAAAACATCACAATAACCCACACCACTCTCAATTAACATCTTGAAAAGCCAAAAGCTGCGTGCAGATTTCTCTCCTGATTCAGATCAGACAACATTTTCACTGGAGGAAGCCTTATTATAGATTATGAGCTCGTATTTTAGTTAAAAACGTCTTGATGGATTTGTTTTGTACAAACATGAAGCTTTTGGCCTCACAAGATGGCAAATATTCATTTTTGGGTGAATTAACTCCTTTACAAAAATAAAATCAATAGCTACATGCAAAATGCATCGGTTATATTTAATTGAATTAGATATTACTAAAGTCTCTGTGTTACCATAAATATCACGAATGCATGCAATAAATAATCAACAAATGCACGCAAGATTCAGCTCAAGCACGTCTTCATAGCTTAGACAGTTTTCTATCACTAACTTTCGCATACTGTAGTTTATTATATATTAAAAATATGCTTGAAGCTTAACCATAAAGACCACCCACGCATGAAAGAACGAAAGAAATGACCAATCGATGCAAAATGCATGGTAAATTCCCAGTGTTCAGCTCAGCTCAAGTTCAATCAGCATGAGAGATGAGGTTTAAATGGCCTTTGTGTATGTGTGCAGCCTATATACAGCAGAATGCATCAAGGCTAAAGCGAAATGCATGAAAAACCACACGGGAAGCGATTGAAATAACACATACACATCACATACGGTGACTTATGAATCAAATGCACGCCTGTATTCAAGTGCAAATGCTTTAGTGTGCTTATATTTCTCACCAGAAGCGTGTATGCTCCTGATTTGACAACCATATCAACACAGCTGCTCTGTAACAGCACAAATAACAATAAAAACTCCTCCAGTGTCCGCGGTCTCGAACCGAAAGCGCTATAGAAATAGTATATATCGCGTTACCTCCTGCTCTGGGTCGTTTTTTGCTCTTTTTTCGCTGTTTTCTTCTCGATTCTATCCGTTTTCTGGATTCCAAAGGCTCGTTTGTGTTACAGCAGCGCTGGGCCGCGTCTCCGCCCACTGCAGCGCGACGTGTGCCGTGATTGGCTGGATCGCACCAAAGCGTAGTCTCCCATTGGCTGGCGCGTTTGATTGACGGCTCAACCGGCCTTTCGCCTTGTGTTTGTGCATTCTACTATCACGGAAATCACGTATTTCACGTAATAATAGTGTGTCTTCCGGTATGACAGGCTTGACGTCTGCATTTGAAGGAATATAAAACATATGCTTTTTATATCCCAGATACTTTCTGTTTTAGACATGTTTTACGTACAATACGTTATAATTAGAAGAAAACCCTCCATTTAAACGACGTGGAAATGTGTTCAAAGAGCATACACAAATAATATTTAACCATCTACCAGTTTATATCCTCATTTTTCTTTATCTTTCATGATTTAAATTTGGGGGAAACGTTTGTGGTTTAAGAAATATATTTGTTTCAGTAAAAGGTGAAATACTTTGCGTCTTTAGATCAACTTTTCTAGATTCTTACTAAAACTTAACTTACTTATAGTTAAGTACTAAATCATCCCAAAATAATGTCTTTACTGACTACACAAATATCTACTATAATACTATACAAATGCGTTATCTGCCTTTTTAACGCAAGTACAGCACACAATTCATAGCTAGCACACGTACGTCTGCAAGATGTCTGTTAAAGATCTCTTGATCTGGAAAGCATCTGCTGTCTACAGACATCTTTCAGATGTCAGTTTTACATACATTCTAAGTCATAAACATCTTAAAGGCATCTAATAGACCTCTATTTGACATCTAATAGGAAATGTCCTATAGACGTATTGCAGATGAGCAAACACCTTAAAAAATACATCTTGCAGATGTAAATGCAAACGTCAAATAGACGTCTCCGAGATGTACGTGTGCTATCAGGGGCTATTTCCGGTATCATACGCTTCGTTATTTTTCTGAACAAAAACAATCCATTATGCTGCTTAATATTGCAAATTGGCATTTGTCATTTTAATTATTAAACACACTGGTTTGCCCAAACAGTTTTACCATTTACTGCACTTTATGTACCGCTAATAAGATGCGCACATTCAAATAAAATAGCATTTTCATTGCAAAATATGATACACAGAGCATTTTAAGAAGAGAGCACACAGACAGGGGTTTTATTTTATATAAAAGTTCAATACAGTTTATTGAAAAATATAGCACTCGTCCCAGTGCAAGAAAATAGCTATGCACCAACCACTACATAAAATTGCTAAATACAAGTGCTAAAAATATACAATTTAAAATTTCAGAATATACAGCTCCAGTCTACGCAAATATTAGAAATAGTTGAGGTATAACTAAGAAAAACAAATAAAACAAAAAGGTCATTATCTGCAGCCTTAGGCATTTTATTTAGCAAATACTATAACTCTTACAACAAGCAAAGAACGTCAACAGGCGAAAAAGACAATACAATTAAATACTTCCTGAATGTGAATCTGTATGGGTTTGTGCGAAAAACGGTTCAAGGATTTACCTCGAAAACCTTCGAAAAGTCAAGGCAGACCAGGAGCGCTTAAAACCGGATCTGGGATTGACTCGAAACAGCACTTGAAATGCAGATCGCGGATCGGTTTTACGCGCATGACCACTGTTTGCATAACGGCAGAAGTTAGTGGAAAAATGACACTCCATTTCTAAAGCACATACAGCAGTTAAAAAGCAAATAAACGGAGAGAAAAAAAAAAAAAAAGAGGGATAATATCTATTCATTTCAGAGTGTATTAATTTATTCGCTTATCAAAACGGATAAGAAAAAACAGGATACGTTTTTTTTTTATGTAAATTACTATTAGGTTAAAATGAATAATTTTTTTAGATTAAATTTAGTTAGTTACCAATAACGGCAGTACAATAAAAGATTTAATAAAGCCAAAACGTAAAAACGTTTTTGTGTGCTAGTAAAGCTACAGCACCTTATACTTACAGATCTTAATAGCAATTGTACAAAGACTTGTCATTAATGATGAAAAACTGCTGGCGAAAATAAAAGTTGAGATAACGTGGCAACATCCTCATAGTGCATAGCTAGTTTATTTAAATTTAGTTAGCATTAACGATGGTCCAGTAAAAACATTACTGCTCCAGCACCATAAACTCATGGACATTAACATTCGTACGAAGGCTTGTTAATGTAATAAATGGAAAACCCTGCTGGGATATTAGCATTGCAAACATTGTATATAGCACCTTAAACTCATGAATGTTAACATTTGTAAGAAAGCTTGTTAATGTCGAACGATTAACGTCGCAAACATATAGTACATAGCTATTTTCTTTAAATTTAGTTAACGCTAACGATGGTACAGTAAAATTGTTACTGCTACGGCTCACGCGGATCTTAATATTCGTACGAAGGCTTATTACTGTCAAACGACAAAGAATTGTTGGAACAAACATATTAGGGCATAGCTAGTTCATCTACATTTAGTTAACGTTAACAGTGGTACAAATATCAAACGCACTGATCATAACGCAATGGGATCATTTTAACGGGATTCTAGAGCCAGTGCTTTTGGACAAATCATCGTAATGACAAATTACTGCTTCTGAAAAATTAAGAAGCATCATAAGTGCATAGATAGTTCTTAGTTCGGTAACGTTAACAATGGTAAAAACACTACTGCTACAGCACCTTAAACTCAACCCATTCTAAATAGCATTCGTACAAAAGATTGTTAACATCAAATGGCAAAAAAAAAACGTTTTGATGTGATATTAGCATTCATTAAATTCAATTAGTGCTAACGATGATACAGTAAAAATGTCAAACGCACTTATGAAGCAACGAGATCTTTTTAGCGGGATTCTAGAGCCAGTGTTTTTGTACAAATCATCGTAATGACAAATTTCTGCGAAAAATGATCAACGAACATCGTAATTGTGCATAGCTATGGTTCATTGTGCTGGTGTAGGGTACAAGAAGGCATTGATACGTCACTTGAAGCGGCTATAGCTAAAACATGACTAGAATCACTTTACTCGTAAATACGAAGATCGCAATTCGGAAGAAATAACTACAACGTACAGAAGTCAAGTGGCTAGATAGAGGCAGATCACAAAACAGGGCCAAATCAAGTAGCGATGTTCAATCAAGGCGGAGGTGTTTCCATCAATCCTACAACCTGATGCATTTGTTAAATATATTAAAAAACGAAATCCAGGTTTCGTTCGTTAAATTCTGTCGTGCCGCATCCTTGTGCCGACAGTGTCATCGTCAACACCTGCCGCTGCTGTATCCGGGGAAGAGCTGAGTGAGGATGGCTTGGAGAGGTTTGTTCACCGTCATTTGGTAGTTTTTGCCCAGGTCGTGTCGGCAGGCTGGACAGGTGTAGACCTCGGCTTTGAAAGATCGCTGAAGGCATTCCTGCAAAGAGAAGAAAATTGTGTTTGTCTTATTTGTAAACGTACAAACCATTGTAAGTGTAATGACGAAATGAAACCCTCAAGTGTTGCCATAAACCCTAAAATCAGACGTCTTATTTATTTCGCTGCTAACAAAAAAAAAAAAAGGCGACAAGTTCATCAAGCCAATTTTCACATTTTTAATTTTAATAGAAATATTTCTATTAAAAGCAATACTGTACATAAGCAGGAGGGACGAATAAATTAAATAAAATACAAAATGTTAAAATTAAATTAAAAAGTTAAATTAAAATAAAAACAATTAATTTTAAAAATTAACTGACGACGCGTGTAAAAAAAAAAAAAAAAAAAAAAAAAAAAGTCACGTTTGAAAAAAAGGGCCTGCATAAAATACATTTTCAAAAAGTATATATATTATTTAAAATACGTAATATCAAAAATGAAGATAATTTTACTAAAGCATAATTGAAAAAAAAAAAAAAAAGTATAATCAAAAAACTAAAATCAAGGAAAATTAAAATATCAATAAAAAGTATAATTAAAATAACCAACCAAAACACAAAATAATTGAAAAAGTATAATACAGCAGTTAACATTTGAAGTGGATCAAAAAAGTTGTCAAAGACAAGAATGCATTTAGGTTTTAGGACAACTTTGATGAAAGGTTTTGATCCACTTCGAATGTTGACTAGTGTATATTAGTATATAATATATATAGTATAACTTTACTAAAGCATAACAAAAACAAAAGTAAAATCAATAAGTTGCGATTAGGGTAAATTTGATTAAATCGCAAAAGGTAAAAACTTACAATTTAATTTTTACACATTTAAAAACTTTATATATTTTATACTTTATATATATAAATTTTTTTTTAATATATTTATTTATATAATATAAATAGCATAATTAAAATAAAAAGTGATTAAAACAAAAATGTATATTTAAAAAGTATAGTTATCTTAAAAAAAAAAAAAAAAAAAAAAGATCTAACAACTAAAATTGAATTAATATTCACAGGTAAATTTAATAGTGTTCTATTATCCACTCTAAAGTCCGTTGTTGCTATATAACGCAAGTGTGTCTGTGGTTTTATCTCTTACCCTGCAGACGTTGTGTTGGCATTCTGTGGTGATGGGCTGATAAACGACTTCTTGGCAGCAGATGCACAGGAAAACTTCCTCCACTTTGTTGATGAAGCGCTACAAGTGTGACACGAACACATTAAACCAACAATCATCAGAGCGGCTAAATTACAAGACAAATCAATAATAAAAAGGCACTGGTTTGAACGTACAGGTCCGAGGTTGAGAGACTCCATGGCTTCGTCCCACAGCTTCTTGTTGAGCTCGTCGTCCTTGATCAAGGCCTTCTGCTCTCTGCTCAGTTTGTACGCCTCCACTTTCATCTTCTTAGGCGTGCTTTTGGCCGGAGAGCTCTTCTCTTCCACTGCGATTGAGAAAAGCGAAGACATTACAGACAAAACCTGACTGATTTTTAGGTTCGGTCTTTATTAAGTCCGGACGTTTTCACTTACCGGTCTGGGATTTCCTCTTCCTCTTGCCCTTGGTGGGTGTTTCTTCAACGTCGTCATCTTCGTTTTTGTTCTCTTTCTCCTTTTCTTTCGCAGCTACGGCTTCCAGATAACCTTCAGGATACTGAAGCACCCGAGAATGAGGATTCACGAGCGACTCTCAAACGAAATGGGCAAAACTTGAGTGTGAAATCTGGCAGACGTTACCTGCATGGTGAGCCCCAGTTTTTAATGCGCTCTTTCCCGTCGCGGGTCCACGGCGCAGGTTCATCATCGTTACGTTTCAGCAAGTATCTCCAAACCAGGAAGCCGGACTTGCCCTTTTCTGGCCAATACTTCACCACCTAATAAACACGGCGATTAATTACTTTCTACATGCAACAGCATTAAATAAGTATAATTCAAATAAAAATGTATATTAAAAAAAAATAGTTTAATAAAGTATTACAAGCCTGGGAAGGAAGTAATGGAAATAATGAAATAAAATAAAAAAAAATAAAAAACAAACAATAAATTAAATAATTATAATTACTGACGTAAATGTGCCTGGGAACAAATAAATAAACAACAACATCATACACACTTAAGTATAGAAGTATAAAATACAAATAAAAAGTAAAAAATGTTTTTAGCTTGTTTTGTTTTTTTAAAGTAAATTGAAACGCAGTATAACTAAATTTTAAACAATACATAAATCAATAACTTTACTAATGCATAGTCAAAATAAAAACACGTCAATTTAAGTATAAGTAAATATAAACAAAGTAAAATACATATTTAAAAAGTGCAATTGAAACGGTATAATTTAAAAAAATATATATAATTTCATTAAAAATGAAAACAAATTAAACATTAAAATACATTTTTTTAAAATTAGTCTTAAATTTGTATTAATAAATTACACAAAATGACTATAACAATTATAATTGAATGCATATAAAAACTAATAACCTAATAAAAATAAATAAAAAACAACAAATACATATTGAAAGTATAATTAAATTTCAAGGTCCATCGCATTAATTCACAGAAAATTTCTGAATAAATAAGGAAAAAAAAAACACTCCCAATCATGCTCAAAGCACACGGACAAATCGCTCACCTTGTAAATGCCGTCGTAGCGGTTGCCGTCTTCGGGAGAGAACTTGCTGTGTTTGCGTCCTTTGGAGCTGCGCACGACTCTCACAGGTTTCCCAGCTTTCCAGTCTTTGGCCTCGGCGCCTTCCTTCTCGTTCACCGCCGCGTTGCAGTTCAGAGCAAGAGCCCTACAAATCACAAATCAACAATAAAATCAAGAGAACTCGTACAACATCTTGCATTTCTTCCACTTTCTGTCCACGTTTGATACCATTTCATCTTCGCAACATTGATATCTTCCAGTTTGTTACCGCGTAGCTGCTTTGAATCATGGAGTAAAGCGCAACGCAAATAAATGTAACTCCAAATAGTAAACCAAGGAAATTCAAGTGTCATTATTTAATAATGCAACAGTTCTCCGACCTGTTCATGTTGGTGAGCTTCTGATCGCAGGACTGCTCGGCTGTCCTTTGTTTCCCGAAAGGTCGCGACCCCCGGAGCCCGTGTAGGTGAACTCGTTACCGTCGTCCTGAATAAAGACAGAGTCACAGGTGAACGGAGGAAGGGAAAGAGTTCTTGAAGGACAGTCCTGGGCGAGAATCACAAACGTACCACGTCATCTTCGTAGCCTCCGGCGAGAACCAGAGAGTACGCGCCGTCGTTACTTCTGCCATGAATCCCAGCGACGTGAGGCCTGTGAACGCCGGACTCACTCACCTGAGCATCACAAACACAACAAGATCACATTCATATACAACACGTGTCCACAGTTCAGGACAGGGAGCAAAAAACAAGGTTCACAAGCATTTTGACCAATGAATTTAAATTTTCATGATTACTGGACTTTCATTTTATAAGTGTTTTTAACTAATGAATTATTAAAAAAAAAAAAAAAAAGTTAAAGATACCTTTAAGTGTTTTAAATACGAAAATGCAAATACACAAATATTATAAAAAAAAGTTACACATATAAACACTTTAATTGTAAGTAAATTGTAATCAGTTAGTTTTATACAATTAATTTTACAGCAGCGTTACAAACACTACGTAATTGTTTTAAACATCCTTAAACAAAACATTAATTGTATAATAAGTGCTAAAAGTTAATTATGACGTTTGTAATAAGTCATTTAGACAAGATAGGACTAAAAGAAACTAGCATTATTTACTAGATTTATTTCATTAAACTAACGGAAACCGTCATTTAAAAAAATATATATTTTTTTAAATAAAACTAATACTACTAACAGAAACTATAATTTAACTTTTAAAAAGTATAATTATGTATAAAGCTAATACTCTGTTAGTGTTTCCATGATTATAGAAGGCCTTTAAAAAAAATAAACTAGTATTTTTTTACTAGGTATAATTATTAAACTAATAAAAAAAAAAAATACATTTAAAAAAATAAAACTAATACTAATAATATTAACTAAACTAATAATATAAATAAAACTAATAATATTTTATAATTATTAATTAAACTAATACTTTTAGGGTTTCCGTGACTATAGAAGGCCTATAAAAAAAAAAAAAAAAAAATTAAAAAAGTAGTATTTACTATTTTCACTCATTAAACTAATAACGGAAACTGTTGATTTTTTTATACATACATACATATTCAAAATGAAACTAATACTTTCTAAGGTTTTGTGACCATAGAAGGCCTATTGAAAAAAAATTAAGATAAATAAAGATTCCCACCTGCACTCTGAACTTCCACAGCGTTCCCACTGGGACTCCAGGAACGGGGCCGTGATGGTTGGAGGGAACGATGGTGCACTGTTTAGTGCGGCCAACACACGCCATACCCTGCCAAACGAGACACCAGGCTCATAAACACTTCATCTGAACCAATCCCACACCTGTGTTCGTAATTTTGAAACGCACCTTCCCCCAGTCCCTCTGACTGGACGAGCTCGCCGACGCCATCTTGGCCTTCTTCTTGCTTTCCTTCAGCTTCTCTCCAGCCAGAACCACCTCGCTGGCGTCGTTACGGCATTCAGGACAATACCTGCGAAAAAGACATTTTGAGTGGAAACGACAATGGCTTTATTTTAAATTGCGCAGACAATTTATGCAAAGGTTTCATGAGTAATTAAATTTGTTTCACTACCTGAAGGTGAAGACTTCATATAGTGTAGTTTAATAAACACTTTACATATTCGTTCTTGCCAAAGTTTGTTGGTTCAAATCCCTTAAGAGTTCTTTATTGTGGTCTTAGACGAGCGTATTAGATAAATTATTAATTAATGACAGAACTCGTTTACCAGTCCTCGTCACAAGTATGGTTTTACGAACGATTTACATATTCCATATACAAGTGATTTAGATCTTACTGTAACTAAGACATGTAGTTGTTTTGAATCTTTAACATTAAAATATTGCATGAACAAGACAGAGTTTTTTTCTTGAAAATACAATTAAAGTATTTAGGTTTGTAGATCAATTTAAGCAACAAATTTCGTGAGAACAAAAAAAGCTGAAGCTAACAAGTTTATTTGATGTTGTCAGAAGGTTGTTGGTTCAAATCCCTCAAGAATCAATTTGTTGCTGCTTTAATTACTCATCGTTTAATACGTTCATTCAGTGACCGAGAACAAATTTACAAGTCTTTGTCGCAAGAATGGTTTTACGAACAGCTGACGAGCGATTTACATAACTTATCGCATTATAGTCCTCCACGTCCGCTGCGTTCTCAAAACTCTGGCCGTTTGATAATACCTAGAATATCAAAATCGACTGCAGGCGGCAGATCCTATTCCTATTTAGCACCCAAACTCTGGAACAGTCTACCTAACACTGTTCGGGAGGCAGACACACTCTGTCAGTTTAAATCTAGATTAAAGACCCATCTCTTTAGCCTGGCTTACACATAACACATTAATACGCTTCTATTATTCAAATCCGTTAAAGGATTGTTAGGCTGCATTAATTAGATCAACCGAACCGAACACTCCCCATAACACACGATGTACTCGTTACATCGTAAGTTGAATGGCATCTACGCTAATATTTGTCTGTTTCTTTCCTAGTCTGTTTCTCAGTCCGTATCCGATCAGATGGTGGATCAGCACCAAGAGATGATGTCTACAGCCCTGATCGTCAGCGGAGACCAGGACACCCAGATGACCCCCAGAGATATATCCCTAGATATATCAACCAAAAATAACAAAATAACCAAAATATAATAAAATACAAACTTAACAAAATTAAAATAGAAATATAAACTTTTGAACTGCGGGTTTCGTCTGGTCAGAGGAGAACTGGCCCCCCGACTGAGCCTGGTTTCTCCCAAGGTTTTGTTCTCCATTCTGTCACAGAGGGAGTTTTGGTTCCTTGCCGCTGTCGCCTCTGGCTTGCTCAGTTGGGGACACTTAATTTCTAGCGATTATCGCCGATTTGATTGCACAGATACTATTTAAACTAAACTGAGCTAGACAATGACATCTCTGAATTCAATAATGAAATGCCTTTAACTGAAAATTGAGTGTTTAATCTTATCATTATACATTACTGACACTCTATCCTCCAATTTGATACTGTTAAGTGCTTTGACACAATCTGTATTGTTAAAGCGCTATATAAATAAAGGTGACTTGACTTGACAAATTCAACAACTTACAAATGATATTGGAGTTTAGTGTAACAAATCTATGTGACTGTTTTAAATATCTTTAAAACTGTATGATCAACATTAGATAACTACGAAGAGTTTCTTCATTATACTATTGAAATTTTCAAGTATGTAAATAAACTTCGAGACTAACATTGTGAACACGAAAACAGAGCTAAATCTAACAATAAGGCTGGGCGATTCTTCCGATTTTATCGATTCATTTGAATTTAATGTTTTGGCACGATTTTTTTTTTTTTTGAGAAATCAAGGAATCGTGAGCGCAACAGTTAAACGTATCCATGTTTACATAGAAAAAACACTGGAAAAGCAGCGCAATCGAATAAAAAAACACCTGTAAAGAACTACTAGCCTACTGTATGTCTGATATTTCACGTTTGCATCATGGTGACCGGCTGAAAGCTGCTGTTGTTTTTATAGAACATTTAGTTATACTTTCAGTCATTTTGAATTACCTTGACTTTTGAGAATTTTTAAAGCACTTTCCTCGTATTATTTCTGAACATATGTGACCCTGCCTGTGAAAACCAGGCTAAAGTCTAAAAATCTAATCCTGAGATAACGAGCCTCAAAGTTTGATTTCACCTATTAATTTCATTATCATTTACATTTTTAACATGGTCTTATTAAGTCAGTGTTAAAGATATGAAGTTTGTTTTTTCACAGAATGTTCTGTACATTATGTAGAATGACTTTATGTAGAAAACAGTAAAAAATTACTTTAGCTGGGTTTTCACAGGCAGGGTCACATATGTATAAGACAAGTTTGTACAAGAGGTATTTGTAGTTCATGTAGGGCTGGGCGATATGAGCAAATTCATATCTCTGTATTTTTTGGCTGATTTGCAGTATCTCTCGGTATTTTGTATGTGGATTAAACAAATAAAGTGAATGTAAGCATGTAGGCTTATGTTATGTGCAAAAAAGGGTTAAAATCACATTACATTCTAACATTGCAATCTAAAATCAAAAATAATGCTTTTAAAGCAGAAGTTAAATTTACTAAACTAAAAATGAAAACAACAATAAAAAAAGCACAGACTAAAGCCCTATTCAGACGGGATTAGTTTTACAAGGGTAGATGGAGTAATGTCATTTTTACCTCAGGAAGTCTGTAATATCAATGGCCAATTTGCACGGGATAAGAAATCTCTGTAAAACTACTTGAAATGTTGTTCAGGTCGGGTCAAACGATTAATTTAATTAAATTCTGTTGGTAATAGGCACTTCCCTAAAGCCAAAAGAAGTTTTGTGGCTTTCAGCCTTCTTTTTGATCTGAATGGTGTGTGGAAAACTACTTTTAAACAGAAAATGGCGAAATATTTACGTACATATTTACAGCTGGTCTAGTCGGACGGGATTAGCATTACCGGATGTAATTTCTCCGGACCTTTTTACAGAAGGTTAAAACTCACCGTAATCTTTACTGACTTTTTCTGTAATGATTTCTGAGATGGTACATTCGGACGGGACTGAAATCACTGAGAAGCTCTGATAATTACTTTTACCTCACCTCTCCATGTAAAACTAATCCCGTCCGAATAGGGATTATTCGAGTAAAAAGGCTATTTTGATTACCCCATTATACTTTACAGGTAGTGCTATCATACAAATACACTTGTAGGTTTAAAATTCTACATGTCACATTAACTACAAATATTTCATCAAAACGTATATTTTAGTCAGAGTTATTTTGCTCCTATTTCATTGCGCTCTGTCTGTGAAGTTTAGCGGAGAATCGCAAAGCAAAAGCTCACGCACTTATTTCCATGGCTTTCTAACATTTACAGATGGAGAATATACCTGTTAAATGAGAGTTATGCATTAAGGAAAACAGCACGTCTCAAACACGCGAGTAGCATCTTCTGCGAAGATATTTAACAAGTGATCTGTTTAACATTTACATCATGTTGACAACTTCATGTGTGATGCACTGGAGTCTTAAAGAAAAAAAAAGTTACTCGAATCATGTTGTAGTTACGTTTAAATTGACTAGTTAAAAATCATTAAAAAAAATAAATAAAATCAGTCAAACGCTCTGGAGTAAAAAAATAAATAAATTTTTTGCCATATCGCCAAGTTTTTTTGATGTCGCTAGAAGGTTGTTGGTTCAAGTCCCTTAAGAGTTGATTTATTTATAAGTATTAGATAAACTCATTCACCAGTCCTCGTCCTCAGGGATGGTGGTGAGCGGCGGGTTCAGGCAGTAGGTGTGAAACGCCATGTCGCACTCGTCGCACAGCAGCTGTTTGTCAGGATCCTGCTTCACGCCACAAACGTGACAGTTGCACATGCGGCAGTTCTTCTTCGGGTCGTCTTTGCAGACCTTGCACTCGGGTCCGTTTGACCCTAAATCGACAGAAACGAGGAACCTTATAGTTTGCGCTTAACATATTGAGACAGAATGCTGCAAAACCGAAATGTAGGTTTGATACGATACTAAAAAGTCAGACTCACTCTTGAGAGGGCTGTCAGAAGAGGCCCCTGGACCCTCTGAACTTCCTGGCTCTTCGATCTTGTAGATTTCGGTTACAAACTTGATGCGACAGTCGTTGAGAGAATCGCCAGCGTCTCTGTAGAAAGTGCGGACAAACATTGTGAGCGAAACAAAGATGACGACCAGCAAGACATTTACAGTGGAACCAAAGCAATTTTAAATATCTAATTTGCTCGGCAACTGGTTTCACAAGCAATTAGAGCTCATTTTTCCTGATGAAGATGACAACTTTACAATTATTGCAGTTTCCCCGGAAACGCTGTACACAAAGCAGCTCCGCGCTCATAAACACTGCTTTATCAGGAATTATAGGTAAAGTGAAATTAAAATGCCAGCGACACGTTTCTGAGGACAGTCGGTTCCCTTCAGATACAGTCACATAAAGACATCTGCGCCACGTTTTGAAACGTGCAGTGCTCATATTTATTCAATGACGACATTGCCTTTTGAAGTTTAATCCAGCCGTATCGCGACTCTTGTCTTTCCATCCCCAACTGTAAGACCTCTTGAAATTATAATTAAGATTTAATTATACATTAAGTTTGATACAACTCACTTTAAGAGTTTATAAGGACCCGCGGGAGATCTGTATTTAAGGAGCCCGTCGGGCGGTGATACATTTTGGTAGCCCGACTGGAAAACACAATAGCCCCAGGACGTCGGGCTAGCGATTTTGCGAGGCCTGAAATATGATAGTTTGCTTAAGAATGGTTTCATGAGCAATACTGTGCAACACTGCGTAAAAAGTAGTATTAAATTTTAGACGTTCCAACATAATCATTTTACGAACACTGAGGGATTTACACCAATTCAATTTACCAATGAATTTAAGAGTCGTGTAATAAATGCTACAGTTGTTTTAAAATATATGTAAATGTGAATTTAATTGTATAATAAAACAATACAGCCTTTGACTTTCATAGTATTTTTTTTCCATATTATGGAAGTCAATGGCTGCCGTCAACAGTTGGATTACCAACATTCTTCAAAATATTTTGTGTGTTCAACAGAAGGATGAAACTCATTTCAAACAAGTGAAAGGATGGGTAAAGGAGAGAATAAATTTTTTGGGTGAACTATTCTGTCATTAATTATTCACCCTCATGTCATTCCAAACCGAAGACCTTTGTTCATCTTCAGAACACAAACTAAGATATTTTGATGAAATCTGAGAGCTTTCTGACCCTCCATAGACAGCAAGGATCCTACGATCAAGGCTCAGAAACGCAGCAAGGAGATCATTACCCCTGATGTCACATGGATTATTTTACTGATCTCCTTGCTATGTTTCTGGACCTTGATCGTGTCAGGATCCTTGCTGTCTATGGAAGGGTCAGAGAGCTCTCAGATTTCATCAAAAATATCTTAATTTGTGTTTCGAAGATGAATGAAGGTCTTAAGCCCCATTCACACCAAGAATGATAACTATAAAAAATTAGAGAAAAAATTAGAGCTTTTGAGAGCAGGATGGATTCTGATTGGACGTCAATATTTGTATCATTCATCAGCTGGAAAAAAATCGTTCTGGAAGTGATTCCAACAATATCGTTTCTCTGTGCTTTTATCGTTATAGTTGTGGTGTGGACTCTGCTATTCTTTAATATTGAGAACAATTTTTAGAACTATATCTTTATAGTTATCGTGCTTGGTGTGAACGGGCCTTTGCAGGTTTGGAACGACACGAGGGCGAGTAATGACAGAATTTTCATTTTTGGGTGAACTATTCCTTTAAAAACATCATCCTACCCGAGCAGGATCTTGCCGTAAACCTCGCGCTGGGTGCGTGTTTCCCTCTTCCTCTGGATCTCCGCGTCGTACCAGTAGCCGCGCTCCTTGGGCTCGTCTGGGTTGTAGTTCACCATCACGATCATGCCCTGCTCCAGCTGGTGCCACTGGTAGACGGTGCGCGCCCGCGGACGGATGTCTTTCCCGCGCAGCTGCACCACGCCGTTCTCAGGGTAACTGCACAGAGCACACGCGCTCCATTAGCATTCAACAGCACGGGACTTTTAAACAGACTGTCTTTGATAAACGGTTTAAGACACAGATGAAAGGAAAGACTGAAACTTGGAGATGTTAACAGGTGCATGAGGCACTCGCGATGAATCCAGGTGTTCATGCTGAAACCGGTTTGAATTTGGAGGGAAAAAAACTATTTTGTAGATCATTTGAGCCTGTTTGGAAAAGATAAAGATGAATGTTATTCACCTTGCAGTTTTACTCAAAGTCTGTCCTTCGAGTCAACCTTATAATTGCGTCATAAAAACATGTGACTGAAAATGACTTGCGATTCAGGAAGTGAATCAGTGGTTAACTTTGATTCAAAGTGAAAATTCATGAATCTTTTGAATTGTTCATGACTCACTGATTTTTAAGATTTTAGCACACAAACAAACAAAGGGCATATTTCAGTTATAAAGTCCATTTTTCCTACGGAAAGGGATTCTCTCAATGCTGATGGTGTAAATTGCATGGTTTCAAACCAAACTCAAGAATCATTTGTTCAGTATACTGAATCAGACTACAGCGGTTACATTGTATATTAGTTTTGTGTTAGGCTCGCAAGGACTCATAAAGACGTTTCATACCATTGTTTTGTTGTAAACAATATGCGTGTCATTCCATTCAGACGGCAAACTCATATTCACAACTAAGGTCAAATATGATTTTTTTGCACTGGAGCAGAAGATTCACAATCAGGATCAGTGTGATGTGAGATCATTTACTCACTCTTCATATTTGACATGGTAAATGATCTCCTCTTCCCCATCAGAGCCTCCATCTTCACTCAAAGACTTTGTCGTTTTCGTCACGTTGACAATCTGCGCCTCAAACCAAGCACCCATGTTCAAGTCTCGAGCGTCCACAAACTCATTGATCTAAAAAAATGTTTTTAAATTTAAAAAAGTTACATTTACTATCAGATAGGGGAAAAAAGAAAGAAAAGCAAGACATTTGTAGTGGAATTGATATGATGCAAAATAAATGACAATATTTACTCAAATTTGACAATTTCGAAATTTTTGAGCCTAACGTAGTAAAAAAAAATAAAAAATACTGAAAAATTGGTTGTGTTTCTCTTTTGAAAATCACTTTTGATAAACGTGTCTGCTACATGTACTGTATAATTGTAAATATAACAACTTTTTAACTGTATAATAAAAACTTCAATTAATATTGAAATATCAACTTCAATATTGAATTTTGTTCATTATACAAAGTGTTTTTTTTACACTGGGATCTAAACTTTTTTTTTTTTTTTACTTGTATAAATATCGTACATTTATAGATCACAAACATACATTTTAACTATTAGAAAAAAACTACACTTAACTTTGTTCATTATACTATTAAAATTATTACGTTTGTAGATCATGTAAAAAAAAAAAAAAAAAGAAACTTAGCCAGCAAAACGTCAAAACAAAAACGGCCAACATGACGTTTATAGTGGAATCAACAATTTATCATATTCAACAGTTTCATGACCAATTAACGCAAATGTAACAATGCGACAACTTACAAAGTGATTTTTCAAACATTACATATTAGTTCTTGCAAAAGAATAGTTTTACGAACGCTTTGCCAATTTACGCAAATTTGACAATTTAGAAAGACTTAAGTTTGACAAATTATAATTTAAATAAGTATGTTTAAAGACAATAAATAATTTCAATATACTAGAGACAAACTTGACGCCAACGAGACATTTATAGTGGAATTTTAATTTGATTTGTCATGACAATTTACGTAAGAAGGATTTCATGAGTTTCTAATAAGGTTTAATCTCAGTTCCTCACCTTGTAAAAGCCAAAGCCAGGGTCGATGAGATCCGGCGTGTCAGTCTGGCCCGAGGTCCCGGCACTCTGGCCGTCGCTCTCACCGTGTGTGGAGCTCTTATCGGACTCGCTCTGGGCCGATCCGCAGCCAGAGTCTGAGTCGGACAGCTCGGCCTCTTTGTCCTTCGGCAGCGGCGTGGACGGGAGCTTCTGACGCACCAGTAGTTGCACAATGTCGTTTAATCCAACATTATAGTCGAAGAGTGTGTGGCCGTCTTCCATCTATGATGCCCAAAGAAGACATTAAGTGTTAAAGGATAAGTTCATTACCAGAATAAATTCCTGATAATTTACTCCCCCCATATCAAAGATGTCAATTTCTAAGTTTTTTTTTTTGAGGAAAACATTCCAGGATTTTTTCCCATATAGTGGACTTCAATGGAGGCCAACGATTTGAAAGTCCAAAATGCAGTTACAACGCAGCTTCAAAGAGCTCTACAACCGTGGTATAAGGGTCTAATCTAGCCAAATGATTGGATATTTTCTTAAAAATATATTTTATTTATACACTTTTTAACCACAAATGCTCGGCGAGCTTTAGTTGTGCGATGCACATCTTTAAGGCCCATTCACACCAAGCACGATAACTATAAAAGATAACGATAAAGATATAGTTCTAAAAATCGTTGTCAATATTAAAGAACAGCAGAGTCCACACCACGACTATAGCGATAAAGGCATAGAGAAACGATATCGCTGGAATCATTTTCAGAACGATTTTTTTCCAGCTGATGAACGATACAAACATTGACATCCAATCGGAATCCATCCTGCTGTAAGGAGCTCATGAATTTAAAGCAGCAGACACACGTGCGCTTAGAATAAACAGACAATATCGTTCGCCGTGTGGATGCTAATATCGTTATCTTTATAGTTATCATTCTTTGTGTGAACAGGGCTTTACAACACGCAAAAAATTAAATAATAAAATGCATGACCTTTCCAACAGGATTACATAATGTGAAAACATGCATCGCGGAGCTAGAGCAAGTTGAGCAAAGTGGATATATATATATATTTTTTTTTTCAGAAAATAACCAATCGTTTCTCTAGATTAGACCCTTATTCCTCAGCTGGGATCGTGTAGAGCAGTGGTCTCAAACTCAATTCCTGGAGGGCCACAGCTCGGCAGAGTTTAGCTCCGACTTACACCTGCTTGGAGATTTCTAGTGATCCTGAAGACCTTGATGAGCTGGATCAGGTGTGTTTGATTAGGACTGGCGCTAAACTGTGCAGAGCCGTGGCCCTCCAGGAATTGAGTCTGAGACCAATGGCATAGAGCCCTTTGAAGCTGCAATTTGGACTTTCAGATCTTTGGCCACCATCGAAGTTCACTATATGGACAAAAATCCTGGAATGTTTTCCTCAAACTTAAGTTCTTTGCAACTGAAGACAGACATGAACATCTTGGATGGGGGTGAGTAAATTATCAGGAATTTTTTATTCTGTATTTAAAACAACAATACACTAAATAATGCTTAATTTTTTAACTACCCAATCCATTTCTAACATATAAAACCAATCCCTGTCCACTTTATGGAAGTAAAACAACTCATAAGTGCCACAAGTCACCTGTTTGCCCCTGTAAAAGAGTCGTTGCCTCTCAGGTTCAACGCTGAAGAGCTCTGTGATCTTCACACGCAGCTCGTCCACCTTGGTGAGCTTGGACAGGGAGTCGACCCTATGGGTCTCCTTGCCATCCATAGTGCGCACCTGGATCCACATGGCGGCAAACCTGGAACGAGCGACGTCAGCAAGTGAGATTGTTTCCCGCCTTGCTTTTTATAGTTCAGTCTATGGCTCCGAGCCAAGAGCTTCAAACGAGCAGGAAAAAGGTGTTCGTTTCACAGTGACGTGAGTGACACGGGCAGCTTTTTCCTCGTTCGTCTCCTCCGGCGCTTTTAGGGTTGATACTCCAAGAAGCTGCTTTAAAGCGATCTGTTTTTTTTACAACTTTATGTAGAGTTACATTACCTTTACAAAAAAGCTGTTAGCACAATTTTTTTGTTTGTTTGTTTTATTTGACAAAATGTAAAACATAATACAAAAAAGTCCAAAAAGACTAATTCATACACATTTCAAAAGTGTCGAGGATAAAATACACAAATGGCTTATTTCCATTGTGGTACAGTGATGCTAACGAATGGAAAATCCCAAGGTACTTTGATTTCTAAGCATTTCCACACCATTTGACCAATATTTTTTATTAGTTTTCCAGTTTACGATCAATTCATAGGTTTTCAATGTATGACCAAACATGGCGTATGCATTTATCATTGTACTAAATGATTACAATTTTTATATAAAATATTACAAGGGCACACCAAACAGTACTAACACAAGACTTTACCAAGGTACATGCCTAAAAAAATATGTGACTTTACCATGGTACATGCTCAAGAAATGCAGTTTTACCATGGTATATGCCCTAAAAAATATGGTTTTACATGGCTCATGCCCAAAAAACATGGTATTAGCCAAGTACATGCCAAAAAAACATGGTATTACTATGGTAAATGCACAAAAACACGGCTTTACCATGGTGCATGCCCAAAAAACATGGTATTAACAAGGTGCGGGCCTAAAAAACATGGTGTGCCCAAAAAAACCCATAGGAGCACCAACGATACATGCCTAAAAAACCATGGTATTACCACGCTACCCGTCTAGATCCATTTTCAAATTGGCGTGAGAGCTTATTCTCCATTCCTAGGGGTGAAATAGTGTATAATAGCATAAAAAGGGCCTTGTTGATATCTCAGCTCTCCAAACCACGCCTGTTATTGGCGGAAATAGACGTAAAAGCCCCCTAACGTCACTCAATGGTAGTGCATTGGGTGAAATAACATAAGTCTTTATGTTGTCGAGTTTATACCAACAACAGGAAGCTGGAATGAGGCCTGAACTTCATATATGAGTCTATTTGGGGTTTATTTGTAGAACTCAATCAGTTTAAACCGGAATTAACGCAAATCGCGTTCATTTAATTAAGGGGTTGTGCACTGGTCATGATGTGGGTGGTCTAGTCTCAAAAACAGACGCTTAAATGTCAAATATATCTGAAAATGAAAACTAATTAAGTCAAATAGCTAAATATTTATCACTTTAATTACGTCAAATCAGTGTATGTAAGGCTAACCCATTCATACTCCAGTTGCACCTTCACAAACACTTTCCTGTCTCTCATGGGCTTGTTTTGAACTGTTGTGCACAAATATGCGTATTTATTTCAGCCTGCAAGACACTGATAACACAAACTTTAGCTGATTTAATAGCAAAAATCGTATTTAACCTCACAATTAGACTTCGTTTAAGGGCATGGGGCTGATATAAAATAAATTCAAAGACAAAGACAGAAAGTGAAAGAAAGAAATATTTGAAAAGCGCAAAATATGACGTAACTATTAACATGCACAAGATAAAAATGCAAATTTATTAATATTTACACAGTAAAATAAGGCGCGTACTCATGGTTTTACAGACAATACCTTTAAAGATCAACCGAATCTTATTTTAAAAACGGCTCTTTACCTGTCAGCTTCCACTTCAGAACAGAAGACGTGATTTTAATTCAATTAAAGCGCTAAAAGTGTGAAAATGTTGCACTTTTGTTACAGTTCAATCCTGCCGCGAAACGCACTGGAACTGGGGCTCGAATCAATAAAAGTGTTCAACAACGTGTTTCCCCTCCTGCCGCGGGCACGGCGCATCGCTGATTGGCGGAGCGGAGTTCTGAGCCTCTCGCTGATTGGTCGAGCCGCGCGTCACTCACGAGCGTTGCCGGAGCTTAGGCTCAGCGCGCGAAACCCTGCTCTCGTTATCGCACATGCTTGGCTCCTTGGATCTTCTGTAATCTCGCGAAGTTTGGAGGTGTATTATATAATAAAAGCACACGTTAAAGGATTCGCTTATTTTTAATTAAAATATAATTAGCATGTTTTTTGGTTTTTTTTACATTTACGAATAAAAAAAACAACTATATTTATCGAACGTTAGGTGACTCAATGCGTAAACAACGAATTTATTTAATTAATGATATATGCGTTGCTCTTAATATTGAATCTTAATGTTAAATATTTTTCAGAATTAAAAATATATATATATATATATATATATATATATATATATATAAATTTGTTTCAAAATGGACATTAAAATCACACGTGAAAAATCCACTGTTATTTTCTTTTGATAATATATTATCAATATATATATATATATATATATATATATATATATATATATATATATATATATATATATATATATATATATATTAGCAAAATATAGCCCAAATTCCAGTAACATAATGGGATATATACAGTATAAAAGCCTACAGGTGTCAAATTTAAATAAATTAAAAATTAAAACAACGGTCAAGTAAACAACAAGACCTATTTGTTTTAAAATTGATGCTAAATAACGTAAAGAAAAGTTCACTAGATCAACAGGTAGTTTTATTCAAGACTATTAATGTAACTTTTCCCAGTCAATTTTACTGCCATCTTCTGGTCATCTGAAACTACGAAGTCCTAGAAGTGTTTACCTTCTTCCGCATTGCCAGAGAAAGCGAAAAGACAAACATTCAGTCTTGTAAACATCCATGTGTCACTTACTGTTATAGATATAAAACAACCGGTACCATAAGCCTCTTTATGTTTGATAATCAGTCCTTTTCTACAGGTTCGCCGTTTCTTCTGTGAAAGTCTGTTTCTGTTCCCCAGTTCCTGCTTCTGGATGAATGCAGAACTATTACAAAGGTAAGACACGGTCTTTTGTGTTTCTTTATCATATTTATCAAATACATTGAGTGATGTAGTATTCACCTATTATTAATTATAACTGTCGTTTAGACTATGCTATTTGAAGAAAGCAGCTGATAAATCGTTAAACACTCATTTGGGATTATTTTCAAGTCTTGATATTATATATTATCCATACGCCATTTTTAATATCCCTTATCAATGAAGCCAGCTCACAGAGAGCGTTTTCAGAACTTTGACTAACGTTCTAGGAATGTTCTCTGATGGTTATCAACGGAAGTTCTTCTTGTGAGGTTAATAGAATGTTATCTGGTAATTATGTTCTCAAAATGGAAGCACAGAAATTTTATTGATGCATTGTTCATGGAATGATGTAAACTGAATGGTTTCTGATATTTTTTAATGTTACTACTCGTTTAAACGTTCAGAGGACATTCAGACATAATGTTTTATCTTGTTAGCAAAACGTTATATTTTGTTAGCTTGGGAAATATATCACAATTAATATTGAAATAGACTTCACTTTGTCTTTCAGCATTCAGGAGCTCAAGTGACTTCAGATTGAATGGAATGGCTTGAACATGTCATATGAGAGCACATATTCACGTATGATTGCCCGTATTTGCGTAAACAATGGCAGACAGTGGAGCAGAGCTCGTGAATCAAGGATTCGCGAATCTCGCCAAGGTATTTGAGATAATTTCCCAGGCTGGTCAGGATCGATGGGTCAGCCTGACGTTCAGAATAGTCCACACATGGGCAGAGGAAATGGTGAATGCCATGTGCTTGATTCTCCTGAAGAGGATTGGAGAGGCGCACACTAAACTAACGGCTAACAGTGACAGCAGCGTTGGAAAATACTTAGCCGAAATGGTCAAAATGCACGGAGAACGTGTGAACAGTAGCCACTTTGGTGGTTTTAACTCAACAGACACCAATGCATTATTGGATATCGCAAGAATTTTTGCCGTTTTGGTGCAGGAGAGATTGTGCGATAAATCGCTACGCGATCAAGCGTACCGCAAAGCTCTTGCGTCGAGCAGAATGGCTGGTTTGCTATCTTTAGACGTCGAGGAGGAAGTAAAGCAAGTCTGCGGGCCTGACGTTATCAATGAATCCAATGCCGAACTTCCTACCGAAATGTACAATTTGACGTCGCTATGTCGAAGCAATGGCCCTCCATCATCTCAGCAATCAAACTTGGATTACAGTATCCAAATTAGCTCGCCAACTACTACAGAATCCAATATGGAAGAATCAAAGCCGATGAGTCTACGAACACCAACAGATGGTGAAAGTACAACCAATCAAGACCGACTACAACATATTTGCGCAAAGAACCAGCTTCCGACAGTGGAAGTCAATGACGCGACAAAGTCGAAGCAGTGTCTAGACCGCAATGGAAGCTCCCAACTTGTGACATCCAAAAACACGAATCTCAATTTTGCGTCCGCCCCAAACGACGGTGAGAAACTTCGAGCTCAACCGCTAAACGCTAACGATCACAAACCGACAACTCAACCTAACAGTTTTAGCTCTCCAGAACCAAGTCAAAGCGACGTAGAAGAAATGTTTTACGACTTTGTGATCCTACACGAAGCTGAAGACGCAGACGAGGCGCAAAGACTCAAGGACAAACTTGAGCGTATAACTTCTGGAGTTGGTGCGACATTTTCCGACGACTTCGCGCAACCAGGATGGTCAACTTTGCGATGTATGGAGGACGCCATCGAGAATTCAGCGTTCACGCTGCTGCTGCTCACCCAGAACTTCAACTCCAACCTCGGCGCGACTAGCGCCGATTCTGCAATCGTGAATTCGCTGGAAAACCACCACAAAATGAACTCCGTAATTCCGCTGCTACCTCGCAAGAACTGTTTGTTGCGCAAAAGTTTTCCGTTAGTGCTTCAGACGAAGGTCCCTCTCGATGAAAGCAGCAGAATGTTCGAACGCAACGCCCGAAAGGCCATTGCACCAGAAAAAGTAGCAACTCAAAAGAAGATTTGGAATATCAAACAGCATCGTAAGAAACTAGTCGAGGAACAGAAGAGAATACAAGAGGAGAACGCCGTAAAAGTGGAGCTGCAACGAGAGATGGAAAAATTAACGCGACTGAGACTAGGAAGCGAAATGCAGCAAAATAACATGTTTTATCCGCAATCTGCACCAATGCATCCACCTCCGTCGCATGGAGCGATGCATCCGCAACACGCCGCATGGCAGCAGCAACAACCGTCGTGCATCCACATCGAGAACGCACAAAACGTTATGATCGGAGGTCACTCAACGATGAATATTGACCATGCTAAAAACTCGGCCGATGAGTTTGATTTTTAAACCTGGTGTTTTAAGTGTGTTTTCACTAAAATAGGTGTTGTGAGAAATCACACGTGATTCTGGGAAAGAACTCTTAATTTAGCCAATCAGAACACTCTCTGCCTGTCAATCTTTTTAAACGCTCATGTTAGTTGACATCTGGTTGGCTGATGTGTTTTTGGGGGCGGGGTTGGGTGAAGGCCTGATCAACTACAGCTACCAACTTAAAAAGAAAAGAAAAAACAAGACATAGTGTTTTATATCATTGTATTAATTCAACGTTAGGGCTGTCTGTAAGTTTTATGGTGGTTTATAGTTCTCAATTAATTTAATTTTTTTGGTACTTTGAGTAAGCTTAACTTCCATGTTCAACATAATTCATATGTTCACTATAATTAAGGTTTGCTTTAAAAATTAAGTTGATACAGAAATGAAAAACGTCAACTGAAAGCAAAATGTCTATTGTGTTAATGTAAGGAAAAAGGTTGTATAAAATAATAAAATCATTGCCATATGACAGCAAGGAATATATTTACATTTTTGTATTGTTAGTTTTCTTATGACAAAACAATGATAAATTATTCTGTATTACTGTGCTTGAGGGGAAATATTTGAATAAAAATAAGCTTAATGGATGTCTTTCTTTCTTTCTTTCTATAATTATACAATTAATAATAATTATAATATATATATATATATATATATATATATATATATATGCGTGTGAGTGAGTGAGAGTGTATGTATGTGTGTATATATATATATATATAGAGATATAGATATAGATATATATATTCCATATAATATATTAAAAACATACTTAGCGAGACGTCAGAGAAGAGGAGTCTGTTCATTGGCTGCCCAAGGACGTAGCTCCTCCCCCGGAATTGCGTCGCAAGGTCACCAGCCAAACAGGTCACTCGCAGCGCTTCCAAGATGGCGGCCTCCTTGTGTCAGTGTTACCAGGTGAGTTTCTCATTTAAACTGTTTATTAAGCGCTCATCAACAGCGCTATTGATATCGGTATAATAAACACAATGTCCGCGATTAAAGCAGCACGAGCTCGCGCTTGGTTCACCAGAACCGCGCTTTTTTAATGCAGAAATGTGGATAGATTGATCAGTCATGCTTATGAAACATGATTCTGGCCTTGATGTAACATTAAAAATCATAATAACATAACAAACGAAGCTCTTAAATCACATTACGTATGTACAAATCACACAAAAAATGCTAGACAAAAATTGATTATTGTGTTTAGACCTCTTAACCATAAAGTACCATGGTTTTACCATGCTTTTTGGAAATGTACCATGGAAATACCATGGTATCTTTTGGAGAAGCGTCTGAGTTTTATCATATATGAGTAATTCATGTATAAAATCTTGTTTGACAGTGACATCAGTACCTGAGCATGTTTATCTGTGGCAAGCTTGTCATTAGATGGTGTTTTTCCATTCATAATTATGGAAATACTGTATTATTATGCATGTTTTTCTCCTCAGCTGTGTGTCAGGAGAAGTTCTGCATTTTTAGTCGCTCGTCAGTATGCGTCATTATACGACAGAGCTCATGTTTACAGGATATGTGGCCCAGCAGCTGCTACAGCGCAGGTGAGTGTTGCACATCATTCGTTTTTTGGTGAAAATTGTGATTTTACAGCATTTTTTTTACATGTATATCATCCGCAGGCAAGGTTTATGTCCTCCGGTGGTGGTCGGAAAGGCTTCCTTGGAGAGTTTGTGGACAATCTCAAGCAGGAACTGAACAAGAACAAGGAGATGAAGGAGAACATCAAGAAGTTTCGCGAGGAGGCCAAAAAACTAGAGGAATCGGAAGCCCTCAAACAAGCCAGGAGGAAATATGTACGATTTTATGTCTAACGTGATTCTAAAATAGCCAAACGTGTTATTTCTCTATTGTGAACTTGTGTTTTTGTTGGTGTCTTCCAGAAAACCATAGAGTCTGAAACAGTTAAAACTTCTGAAGTGTTGAAGAAAACACTCGGGACGATATCAGAGACGGTGAAGGAGGTGAGTTGAATTAACGCTGATTTTTGGCCGTCCCAGCACATCTTGACGTGCAATTTTTTTCATTTATATTTATATATTCATTAAACGTGCAGAGATTTGCATAAGTGCTGAACGTTATGTTTCTGCAGCGTGTTTGCGCTGCAGTATTGCCATGTTCAGCGAAGGATTACGATGCAAAATAATCTGTTGTATTTTGTTCTGATTTTATGTGGAAAACACATGTATTATTTAAGGCAAAACCATTGTTGTTTTTTCATGCATTGGTCAATTCAGTGTCAATTCACTGAGATGCTATTATAGATTTTATTAATATTTTAAAGTTTAGTTTTTATGTTTAGAATTGTAACTTTGTGTGTATTTGTAATTTCAGTATTTATATATATATATATATATATATATATGACTATAGTTTTTATTCATTTTTATTTCAGTTTCAGTACATAAATTTGCCTCGGCAACTAGCTGAAATAAAAAAAGAAATAAAATAGTAACTGATTTTTAATGGGAACTGATTTTTAATGGATTTTCTATATTAATATAACTGTATGAACCCTCAGTCAGTTTTGAGATATGATCTGTTTTGCTTCCATAACACGTTTTCTTTCAGACTAGTGGAATTGTTTATCCTCAAAATGAGTTTTTCCTCCATTTCAGTGGCACTTACAAGCACCAAATTTTACAGTGTTATTCCTATCTATATTCTGAAGGTTTTTACTGTGGGGTTTGTTTATATATCATTTGCATGGTTTATTGCTGCACTATTTGCCTCTGTAGATTTCAATTACAATACATTATCTTGAAAGGTGATTTCTTCAAAATGAGTTTTTTCTCAACTCCAGCAGCATTTACATGCACCAAGTTTTACAGTTTTATTCCCATTTGTATTCTGAACATTTTTGCTGTTTTTGTTTTATATATATAATAATATCATTCACCTATTTTTTCTTATTTTTTTACAACATTTTATTCCTAAAAACATGATTTTTTTTCTGTCTACTGACAGTATTTTTCTGATTTTTGGAGTGATAAAAGATGTATCCAAAATCCCTTCTGTAAAAACCTTTAACTCTAATATGTCAACAAAGTGAAACAAAAATTTTGAATCTGGCTTTACAGATTTCTGCTCTGGAAATGTTTGCAAATTAGTGTCATATTTAATTAGATAATGCCTCATGTGTATATCTAAACAAAATATTTTAGAAAACTTGTAATACCAAAAAATATTGCAATTCTTAATCTAATCAATAAACTGGGAAGTATGGTGATATTTTTTTGGTTAATTGTTTACCCTATTCATTTGGGGTGTATTGTCTTAAACTGAAGTGATTTGCATAACTGCTCAGTGTTGTTGTCATTCAATGCATGTTGTGTTATTTTAACAGTCTGCAAAGCATTATATTTGTAATACATTTATAAAAAATATTTTAGGAGCTGATTCTGTGTGTTTCTCCTCAGGGTTTGGAAGAGGTCGGCCGCTCAGACATCGGAAAGAAAATCAAAGAAGGCATGGAGGAAGCGGCCAAAACAGCCAAACAGTCGGCAGAGACGGTGTCTAAAGGTGGAGGAAAACTTGGAAAGACCGGAGCCTTTCGGGCGATATCACAGGTACCTATCATGATATTGAGTTTTCACATCATAGAAATGCTGTTTATGGTATAGGCTGTGAATTATCTGGCTTTTTCTTGCGTGTATGTTGTGAAAGTGGCATATGGATGAACTGAATGGCTCAATAGTTTCAACTCTTGTTGTCCTCAGGGCGTCGAGAGCGTCAAGAAAGAGATCGGTGACCTCGGACAGATCGGCCCGTACCGGCCGCCCACCAGACTGAGGAAGAGGAGCGATTTCTCATCGAAGGCGGGAGGCGCAGAAGCCAAAGTCTTCGAGGCCAACGAGTAGGTCACTTCTCAAGGACTAATGTTATGATGAGATGTTTTTTTTTGTTTTTGTTTTTTATGAAGAATGTATTTTGTTGCATATTAAATGGAAAAAAAATCATTTTTATTTCCATTAAATTTTTTAATTGAATTATACATTTATATAGTTTTAAAGAATTGTGTATTTTTTGTTTGTTGGCCTGCATAATGTATAGTTCAGTGTCAATGTCCAGTTTTTCTACTTAAAATACTATTGATATATTTATTGTAGATGATAGTTACAATTAATATTTAGCTAATAAAATCATTGTAAATAATATAAAATGATATTTGTGTATTTATTAATAATTATTTTAATTCATATTAATAATAGACTTTTAATGTATATTGTTTATTGGTGCACATTAAATAGCAGAATACATCCATTTTTTGAGTGGAGGCTATATACAGTCATGGCCAAAAATATCGGCACCCTTGGTAAATATGATCAAAGAAGGCTGTGAAAATTAATCTGCATTGTTAATCCTTTTTATCTATTATTTAAAAAATGCACAAAATTTATCTTTCATTGGATAAGAAGAATTTTAAATGGGGGGAAATATCGTTATGAAATAAATGTTTTCTCTAATGCACATTGGCCATAATTAACGGCACCCTTTTATTCAATACTTTTTGAAACCTCCATTTGCCAGTTTAACAGCTCTAAATGTTCTCCTATAATGCCTGATGAGGTTAGAGAACACCTGACAAGAGATCAGAGACCATTCCTTCATCCAGAGTCACTCCAGACCCTTTAGATTCCCAGCTCCATGTTGCTGCTTCTTCTCTTCAGTTCACTCATTTTCTACAGGGTTCAGGTCAGAGGACTTTAATGGCCAGCAGAAGCTTGGTTTTGTGCTCAGTGACCCATTTGTGTGTTGTTTTTGAGGTTTGTGTCCAAACATGGCCCATTATAAGCTTTCTAACAGAGTCAGTCACTTATTGATTTTTTTATCTGTTGGTATTTGATAGAATCCATGATGCCATGTGTTTAAACAAGATATCCAGGACCTCCAGCAGAAATATAGGCCCACAACATCAAAAACACAGCAGTATATTTCATTGTACACATGGGGTACTTTTTATCCCTGTGTTCACCAAACACATCTTGAGTGTTTGCTGCTAAAAAGCTCATTTTTTAGTTTCATCTGACCATAGAAGCCAGTCCCATTTGAAGTTCCAGTCGTGTCTGATAACTGAATATGCTGGAGTTTGCTTTTGGATGAGTGAGGAGAATTTTTCTTGAAACTCTTCCAAACAACATGTGGTGATGTAAGTGCTGTTTGACAATTTTTTTCTTTTTTTTAATGTTTTCTGACCCTGAGACTCAACTATTTTCTGCAGTTCTCCAGCTGTGGTCCTTCGAGAGTCTTTAGCCGCTCAAACTCTCCTTCTCACCGTGCATCAGGACGATATAGACACACGTCCTCTTCCAGGCAGTTTTGTAACATTTCACGTTGATTGGAAATACTTAATTATTGCCCTGATGGTGGAAATGGGAATTTTCACTGCTCTAGCTCTTTTCTTAAAGGCACTTCACTAATTTGTGAAGCTCAGTTATCTTTTGCTGCACATCAGAAATATATTCTTTGTTTTTTTCTCATTGTGATGGATGATTAAGGGAATTTGGGCTTTGTTTTCCCTCCTATTAATATTTCTGTGAAACAGGAAGCCATGGCTGGATAATTTCATGTTCATAATCACCCTGGAGTACTCAAAATTGTGAATATGAATGGAATATACTTCAGAGATATTTTACTCATAAGAATTTGTAGGGGTGCCAATAATTGTGTCCAACATGTATTTGAGAAAAACATTTATTTCATAATATTTCCCCCCCATTTTAAATTCTTAATATCCAATGAAAGGTTTGATTTTTGTACATTTTTTAAATAAAAGATCAAAAGGATTAACAATGCAGATTAACTTTCACAGCCGCCTTTGATCATATTTACCAAGGGTGCCGATATTTTTGGCCATGACTGTACAATTAAAATGTTCAAATAAAATATTATAGATAATATTTGATAGTTATAATTATTAATATTTAGTTGTTTAATAATGTAAAATGTATAGATAAAATATTAATTAATAATAGGTGTTAAATTTTTACAGGTTATGAGATATTAATTGACAAATCTTTGTTATTATTTTCTATATTTTCCCCCCAAATTTCATTAATGTTTTATAATAACAAACATATTTGAAATAAATTTGGGATTACATAGAAATGACCCATGAATATGAACTATAGAGCATCTAAATGATTTTAAAACATTTCATCTTTAATAATGTTTTAATGTAGTGTTTTCTTTGTCTTTTAAAGGGAGGCGATGGGTGTCGTGCTGCACAAGGACTCTAAATGGTATCAGCAGTGGAAGGACTTCAAGGACAACAATGTTGTTTTTAACAGTGAGTTTGACTGAAAATGCTCATGTATGATCAATAGATGGCGCTGTGCTGCAGGGATCTGCTGTATGTTCAGGAGCGGCTCTGGATGTTAGTTGTGTTGAAGAGTTCACTGCATCAATTAGAGGCTCGTTAGGCGCAGTGATAATGAAGCTCAGTAACGAGCAGCCGCAGCCCATCGGCTCAGAGACTGTTTTCCCTTCATGATCGAATGCTTTTCCACAGTAAGGGCTGCGTGTTGCCCGAAGCATGATGTGACACGTTTGTTTTAACGTCAGATTGTTGTACTGAGAGAACAACTCACAATATGTGCCGTGTTATTATCCTGAGTCATTTCATGTGCTGTCCTCCTCCCAGGGTTCTTTGAGATGAAGATGAAGTACGATGAGAGTGACAACGCCTTCATCAGAGCGTCCCGCGCCGTCACTGACAAAATGACTGACATCATCGGTAAAAACACCACTGCATTTCTGCTTAGCTTTACTGAAAGATGGATGGATGGATGGATAGATAGATGAATATGGATGATGGATGGATGGATGGATAGATAGATAGATAGATAGATAGATAGATAGATAGATAGATAGATAGAAGATAGATAGATAGATAGATAGATAGATAGATAGATAGATATGGATGGATGCATGGAGATGGATAGATATGGATGGATGGATGGATAACTAGATAGATAGATAGATAGATAGATTAATATGGATGATAGATAGATGAATATGGATGATGGATGGATGGATAGGATGGATGGATAGATAGATAGATGAATATGGATGATAGATAGATAGATAGATAGATAGATAGATAGATAGATAGATAGATAGATAGATAGATAGATAGATATGGATGATAGATAGATGAATATGGATGATAGATAGATAGATAGATAGATAGATAGATAGATAGATAGATAGATAGATAGATGAATATGGATGATAGATAGATAGAGATGGATGGATGGATGGATATGGATGGATGACTAGATAGATGGATAGATAGATGGATAGATAGATAGAAGATAGATAGATAGATAGATAGATAGATAGATAGATAGATGAATATGGATGATAGATAGATGAATATGGATGGATAGATAGATAGATGGATAGATGGATGGATGGATGGATGGATGGATGGATGGATGGATGACTAGATAGATGGATAGATGGATGGATGGATGACTAGATAGATAGATAGATAGATAGATAGATAGATAGATAGATAGATAGATAGATGAATATGGATGATGGATGGATAGATAGATGAATATGGATGATTGATAGATAGATAGATAGATAGATAGATAGATAGATAGATAGATAGATAGATAGATAGATAGATGAATATGG